>NC_056739.1:363986504-364086504 GCF_019279795.1 Protopterus annectens | reverse complement strand
ATTATAAATAACTTGTCATGTTATTAAACTTGTGCCTGATCCTTACAGCTGATGACACTGTTGTAACAGAATGCTCTTTATTATTTTCAAAAATAAGATCACTAAACCCTTCTAGTACACTATGTGCTTGTTAAACATACTCATTGCTATTATTATGTGGTCCTTTGAGAAGAAAATAATTGCGGACCCTCTGTGGACAACTGCAATAGTTTATTTCTTTATTTCTTTAGTATTTATTTGTCTTTGTTGCTTCAGAAAGTCCAACTGAGAATAAAACCCCTTTTTCATCTGAGGCCCAGGGAAAAGAGTTACAGATATACACAAATATATATTTTTTTCATCACGAAATACAATATGGGAAATAGCAATAGAACATGAATATACAATACAGGAAAATTACAGTAAGTACCAAAAGATGTTGAAAAACATATGTAGACAATTGCAAGATCAAACATGTAAGAGTAGGTAGGAAAAATGTAGAGCAAGGAAGACCAGAGGGGGAGAGAGAGAGAGGGAGAAAAAATGTTAATAGATGTCAGTTATTTTAGGATAAATGAGAGCTAAGATATGATGGAAGGGAATGTTGTAAGGTAAGAGACATAACACCTTTGGGTAAGGTTGGAACAATGAGTGGGAAGGGTAGTGATATGGATATGCATATTGTATGAGGGCAGGTTAGCATTAGGTATGTGAGAGCAGGAGAATTTGGGGATTAAAGAAGTAGAAATGAGGTTTGGGACAAACCAATTTGTCCAGGACCCTCTTTACTGAATGAGAAGAGGTGGGGGGTATTTTAGGAGGGAAGGAGGGGTTTGGTATTGTTAAGTCAGTTAGCAGGGATTGGGCCTTTGGACAATAAGGGGTTAAATGGTTTGAGAGGTTTAGGGGAAGTGAAGTAGGTTGGAGAGGGACTTAGTTTAGTTTTTATATTTGGGAAAACAGGAAGGGTTGTCATATTTAGTTGTAAGTTGGTAAAGCTAACCCACATCCAGACGACCTTGTAGGTACTTCAGTGGCAGGTAGGCCTTGGAGTGTGTGTGCTGCAAAGGAGGTCTTCAGGATGGATTATGTGTGTATATTTTTTTTTTTAGGATGCTGCAGCTGGGGGGGGGGGCTATTAAAAGTTTGTGGGGGATGGAGAATAGAAAAGAGAGAAAGGAGGAATGGGGGGATGACGGTGTGAACAGATCGAAGGATTGATGAGGGAGCGAGGGCCACATGGTTCTTTAGTGAGGATAGTACGGCTGTGCGTGTTAGGAGTGAATGGTGCATGCTGCTAGAAGGAATATGGTGGTTGTGCCTATCTTATCTCAGTTTGAGGAGGTTGGGCATTTTTCTTCCGATTCCCTGGTGGTGTCATTGCACGCTGTTGGTCTGGTTGGGGTGGATCAGTTCCGTTAATTTCAGGTCCACGTTGCCTGATTGTTGGGGGATCCTTGTTTGGTTGTTGGTGGTTGCAGTTATGTTCCTTCTTGCTTCCCTGCTGTTCCCTGGTGGCCTCATGGTATGTTGTTTACCTGGTGGTTGTGGATCGGTTCTGGAGGTCTTGTGGATTGCATTTTCTTGTGCTGCTGGGACCCTTTGTGCCCTGGGTGGGTCACTGGTCTAATAACGTGGTATTCGGTTTTCCTGGCCTAAAGAACAGCCGATCAGATGGTTAAGGCTTTCACATATGCACAGTGAGGCCAGCAGCCATTAGCGCAGCATGACAAGAGAGCTGTTTAGGGGGACTGGTAGAGAAGGAGTGTCAGGCTGGTCAGTTATTGGGTCTGTTTAATAGTCCACCTTTTGTTAATTTTTAAGGGTTCACCATTGGGGTTAGTACTAAAGAAACAGGCTGGGGAGTTCAGGTTGATTCACCTTTTGTTGCATCCCAAGGGGGCTCTGTTAATGACTTCATTGTGGGTGAGGATGCCAGGGTTAGTTATGCATCCTTAGAGAATGCTGTCAGGGTGATTAGGGATTTTAAGGAGCTATGGTTAGTAAAGATGGACATTGAGTCTGCCTTTCATTTACTGCCAATCAGGCAGGAGGACTGGGTGCTACTGTGTATGGTAGAGGGTGACAAATATTATTTTGACAAAGCTATGCCAATGGGTTGTTCAGTTGCATCTGCAACATTTGAGAAATTTAGTACAGTACTGCATTGAGTGTGGCAGCAGAAGGTGGGTACACAGAAGGCGGTACATTACTTGGACGATTTCTTGCTAGTTGGGGAAGGATGAGCAGGTGCGCAGGAAGGGTTGTGGGAATTCATGAGCATGCGTGAGGACCTAGGGGTACCTTTGGCACAACATAAGCTGGAAGGTACAGCAAGAGCATTAGAATTTTTGGGATTAATCATGGATGCAGAGCAGGGTTTGTTTTGCCTTCCTATGGATAAGATAGACAGACTGAAGGTGACAGTAAGGTCGGTATTGGCTAAGGATAAGGTACGGATCAAGTCAGTTATGGAACTGTTAGGGATTTTGAATTTTGCATGTCAAGCAGTACACCCAGAGTGTACTTTTTGTTGGTCAGTGGCATTTTTGTTAAAGGGGGGCAAGAGTGAACACCACTGGTTTAGGGTGAACAAGTGTGGTAAGATTTTATCTGTTATTAATTTAGCTGTGCAGTAATATATCCTATTTACTTTTCTTATAGCATATGAATTACTATGAACAGTCCTAATTACTGTGTTTGTTTAACCAAACTTCTAACTTTTTGGGTTTTATCGACTTTCTGTATTTTGTTTCATTAATCAGTTTTAATATGTCTGTCTATCTCTATTACATCAAGCAACTGTTTTTCCATTTCCTGTGGGCAGTCTACACAAAGTTCCAGAGCATCTTCCTGTGCCACATTCTCTTCAGTTTCATCCTGTGTCATCCCTTGCTCTTTCATATGGGAACTCACTGACCTATCACTCCACAACATTGACTGCACCAGAGTTGCCACAGTTTCCCAGTTTCTTGTTCCTTTCTTTGCTGTTCAGCTCTAACTAAACTTTTGTTCTGGTGTTCTACAGAAGGCTCCAAAGTATCATAATATGAGAACTGATCCGATGTTTTCCACTACACTGGTTTCTCTTTAATTTAGAGATAATTTGCTTTAACCTGTTGTGGTGTTATCAGAGTTAGATTTTCTAAACTAAAGCCTTCACTTTGCATGTAACCCATAACCTCAGTTTCTATTTCTTTAACGTCTCAATTACTAATCCTTTTTTCTATTTTTCCTCTTGAGTGTGAAAAAAAAACATGGTTTTCTGTACGGATCAATTAATTAAAATAGAGACAAGGAAGCTGAGAGCTTCAGCATTAGTTTTAGGTATTCACTTGGAAGATTGTCAGCTGCCATGTTTGTAGATGTGAGGTTGTGTAGATATTTTTAAGAGAGGCAGTTGGTACAGGATGGAAAAAGAAAGATGTGGGGGAATTGTTATTTGCAGTCTGGATGAGAAGGGAAAAAAAGAGGTTTATTTTGTAAGAGAAACAATAATGTTTATAAAGCAGGAGTTAAACTATGTTGCTATACTGTCAGCATGTTATTAGTTGTTGGAGAAGGGGTTGTGATTTTATGCAGGATGTGGTAGTTTTTTATGGAAGACCGTAATTGCATAGCATTGTTTTGGTGGATATCGTGGAGGTTAGTGAAATATAATTTTTATCTTTGTTGATGTGTTTCCTTACAAGACTTCTAAAATATCTGAAGTGCTGATAAATAGGTTTGGTTTTATTTCTGTACCATATTTTCCAAGCTTTCTTGCTTTTGTAGAAGTTGCCTGGTTTCTTTTGTTAACCAGACTGCAGGGTTTGATTGGATTCTCTTTGTTCTTGGTGGAGAATGGTAATATTATATATTTAAGAAAGTGTTATTAAAATGGGTTATAGCATCTGCAGGGGCAGGGATTTAGGATATTCTAATTGTAGAGTCTAAGGATGGAAATGAGATTGTTTGGGCTGAGCTTACTTATGTTACATACTTGTTTGTAGGTTATCTGTATATACTGAGATGGTATCTAACAGCATAGGTTGGTCGATGGTCATTAATACTGTCAGTGAAGTAACCAGAGGAGTCAGTGTCATTGGGCCTGTTTATAAGAATCCAGTCAAACATAGATTGCTTGTTAGTAAGTTTGTGTATACCAGCTGTGGCATTGTAAATAAATTTATTGAGGGAGTTTGGATCATTTTGGTTCCAGTTAATGTTCACTTCACTCATTATGATGTTTTTTAGGGGGAATATTGTCAGATAGCCAGTGCAGGATATTTTTTCTAGTGCTAAGGTTCTGTCTTTGTAGGATATATAGTCCAGTGTTATAAATGAATTTCTTGTTGCTGAGTCTAAGATTTGTTGCAGGGTATCCACAGTGCAAACCTTGGCTCTAGATGACTCTCACTGTTGAAGTGACACCCTGACCCCATGTACAAAAATGGGAAATAGGATTGTGGATGGATGGGTGGATTCTACATTGATAAATTTAGGGACAGGGTGGTTAAAAAGAGCAACCTTGAAAGTGTTTTTGAAAATGACTGCTATACTTCCACCAGGTTTATTTTTCTGATTGAGTGTGAAAATATTATACCCTGGGGGTAATAGTATTTCCTTATCATTTATTTATGGCTCTAGCCAGGTTTCCCTGGCTATGGCGATGTCTGGGGAGTAGAAGGCAAGACATGCTTAGATTTCTTGACATTTGTTGCAAGTGATTCTAATATTAATATTAAGTAGTAGCAGGTCAGATGTCTTTATGGTTGAGGCTCTGGGACACGGAGTGGGTGGAGAGCAGAAGCTGGTTACATGTCATAAACTATTTTGTGGACCTGGGTTACAATGGATGTCAGGACTGAGTTTAAGTTTAGTGGTGCAGTAGTGGAATAGGAGGTGACATTTGAATCTATCTATTATGATTTTTAGGATGTGTAGTATACCTTGCATTACTTTTGGGTCTGTATTTACATATTTGTAATTAAAGAAGTTTGTGAAATGTAGTGTATATTTCTGGAGATCTGAAGAGAGACAGTGATCCTGTAAAGGTGTATGTAGCTGTGGGTTGGTGGCTGAGGACATGCTGGGTGACGTGGCTGTGTCAATTACTAAGGTGAAGAGTACTAGGGAGACTACTTGTGCATAAACCATTGTTGTAGTGTGTGTGTGTGTGTGTGTGTGAAGTTTAGTGAGTTGTGGAAGATTGTTGGACAGAATATGCAATAGCTTAGTGTAGGAGCACTGGTGCCTGGATATGAGATAGGAGTTATTTGGATGGCATACATAGGTAGATTGTAGAAGGTAATATAGTAAATTGAGATGCGGTGGAGAGTAGGGAAATTTAGAATACGTACAGGGTAGATTAAAGTGTGAATGAGGTGAGGGTGTTGGGATGATAAAGTAGTAAAATTGGAGATAAAACTAGTGTTATTGTAGAAGAGGTGTTCCTACTGGTTTCACTTGAGAAAGTCCTGGAAGGCAGGAAGCCTTTAGATGAATTGAATATTGAGGCATTATTAGTGTGGTTAGCTGGGTGTAAATCTATCTACACTGGAGGTACATGGGA
Source organism: Protopterus annectens (assembly GCF_019279795.1). NCBI lineage: Eukaryota > Metazoa > Chordata > Ceratodontiformes > Protopteridae > Protopterus > Protopterus annectens. The sequence continues at coordinate 364,080,971 of NC_056739.1, read as the reverse complement.
AATGGGAGAGCAGAGCAAACCAAGGGGGCAAAAGGAAGAAGATCCAATGCCCTTGTTACCATTTTATGAAAGGGGAGGTAAAACATTCAGAGCTATTATCTAGTGAAGATGCAGGTATGAATTTGCACTAGAGATATTAGAACATAAAATATACAGCAAGTAGTATTAAGGCAAATATTCTTAAGTTCCAAATTAAAGATGTGTGCCACCTGGGAAAGAGGATGTGACTAACACCTAAAACAAAGTTTTATTTATCAGATATAATATACTGCTCTCATTTGTGTCTTGGTAGCAAAAGGTTTTGACAAAGTGTATTGAGATAATGTTGTTAACATGATAATTCCTGGTATGACAAACTTTTTTTAAACCATGTATTGTCTATCATTTAGAGTTTCAAGTGGGTGGTTATTTACTTCCTGGCTTGCTTGGTGGAGTTTATCTAATCTTGTACCCTCAGAGCTGTAGCCGGAAATCTGCAGCCTGGGACAGAAGTGTGAGAGTTCAGGCTGATTAGAGACAAGGAAGCTAGGAGACAAAAGGTAGTAAAAATGATTAATTGGTTATTAAAGAGGTGGAAGGAAAGGAATTATGAGGTAGACTTACTAAAACAGTAGTATTAGCAGAAATATAGTCAGAACAGAAGGCTTCCACCATCCAACTAATCCACTGAAATGCCTTTGGAGAGGCAAATTAAAATGTCAGAAGACAAACTTCAGGCAATGTGGGTGCTAGGCAGGACAGAGGATGCGGGCTAAGAGGCAGCTGACAGAAGCTAAGATAGACAGTTTTGAGATAACAGTGTTTCCCAGGAGTCTACTCTAATATTTCATGTAAAGCAGACCTGAGCTGACTCATTGTAGTTCAAGTCCCAATACTGTTAGCAAGCACATACATGGGTATTTGACCATTTCAGATAACTTAATTATCCAAGAATTAGTACAATTCTACTTTTTTCTGCTTAATTAGCAACAACAGGAATATGTCCTTCCTTGCATATTTGTTAAAAACTGAGACAGCAAATTACATCCCAGAGATCATTCTTACTATGTAAAGCAGTATAGCACTATAACATAGTGAAAATATTAACTATTACAGCAGTATCACATTACATATATATTATCAGAACACTAATCATTGCATTAGTAAAGATGGGCAGAGGGTAATTTCTATTAGGTACTTAAAAATAAAACACAGTATTGTACTATAAAATATTGGAATGCTAGTTATTTTATCAGTGTAGTACTATAGAAATCAGTAGAATGATAACCATTGCACCAGTATATTTTGTCAGAGGGTAATTAATTAACAGAACTCATAGAGTATACTGCAGCCAAGCCCAGTATTGCTTACCTTAACCCGAAATAATGCAGTTAAAATGTAAGCATATAAGTAAACAGAAAAGATTGTGTGAGTATTATGACTGTTAAATTGCTACCAGCTTCAATTATGCAATATTAGGCTTCTTAAACATTGAAGCAGACAGATTAAAAATAGTATAAAAAGATACCCAGCATGCACACTGCTAAGAGGATAAGTCCAGGGGAAATCTACACCAGTTATCTTGCAACCTGTCATAATCTTGCTTTTTTTTAATCCAGTTCTTGGAAGAATCATTCTGAGAAAAGATATTATTGAAATCTCATAATATCATCTACATGAGAAGATATCTAACCTTGAAAAATGAAAAATCTGAAAAGGCTAAAGCACAGAATAAGCAGGTTCAAATGAGGTTGACATTTGTCATACCTCTCAACCTCAGAGCAAGAAATCTGGACAAAGCCATAAATAGAAGTGGGACAAATGCCCAAATTTAAGGACAATTTTTAAATATTGCTCTTAAAAACTTAGAAAGATAATAGAATAGTAGGTCTTGCATTAGTGTGATTTTCTGAAGGGTATGAAATCTGAAACTCAAATGTCTGCCATTATTTTCTAACATCAGCACTAATTTGCAAGAAAACCACAAGTTTATGAAACATGGACCAAAAATGTGATGCAAATATAGAAAATAGCCACACAATACAGCTGGGAACCTGTCAACGAAGGGACAATTTTTTAATATTAGTACTGTTAAGTTGAGCAGCTGACAAAATAAGAGAATCTACATGCATTTTTGAAATAAAAGTAATCTATAACTCTGATCATTATAATTATTTAAAATTGCCATTTTTCAGAGGGATTATTAGGGGGAGAGCAACATTTTGAGCCAAAGTCAGGGACAGTTGAAAGGTTTGGATATACCTAATTCTATAAAGCGATTTATTTGTGCGTACTTCTCAACCTATTAACGCAGGAAATCTTGACAAGGCCAAATACAGACAGTACTAAAATTTGCTGTTGTATAAACTTAGACAGTTGATAGAATAATAGGTCTTGCTTTAGCATGCATCTTTCTGAATGGGTATGAAGTCTGAAACTCAATCTCTGTCATTATTTAGTGACTTCAATCCTAAATGATTTGCCAGAAAACCACAAATTTTATGAGGAACAAACCAAAAATAAGACGCAAAAATCTATTAATTCTGCAAAAATCTGGACAGTTGAGATGTATAGTTCAGCGGCGGCTGTCTTTGAGTTTGCCACCCTTCCTCCCTCACAAAATCATGGTCGAATGGGGCCTCCCCCCTGCAGCCATTTCAATGTCCCATTCCTTGGCTATTTCACCCCATTTACCATAAACACTGCAATGTGCATACTACTTTACTTCTACAATGATTTGGATTTCATTTAAAAGTTTTATTTTACAGTTTACAGCACAAACCCTAATATACATAATAAAGCAATGCAGTCTCACAATGAAAATAGGCTTAGCACTAAAACTTCTCTGCCCTTGAAACTCACATTCATTGAAACAGCATTGAAACCCACATTCAAAGAAAATACATCTGCCCAGTGGCCGATAAATATTGACTTTGGGCTGTTTTCAAATCATAGGCCCCTTGCACATGAAACATACGTGTTCTTTGTTGCACCTTCCTATTGTATTAAATTATATTCCTTGTACAATACAGTACAGTTGTTAGAGGGCATTTTAAATTTATTGTTTTGAACATTTTTCCAGTAAACAATGAAACAAAATGCATGCACCAATAATGACAAAACTTCCCAATTCAGAACATTTCCATCATAAAAGTCTACTCAAATTGCTACAATCCACCAGTATCAGTAAATATGCACAATCTCTGCAGAAGTAAAAGTCATTTAAATAATTTCACATTAAAGAGATTTGTAACTAATGAAGAGGTTGCTGCTAGTAAATAACTTTATATTTCATTGTCTCATCTACAAACAAAATGCCTGTTGCCCTTGAGGAATAAATTGCCCATGTCCCATTAAAAAAATGATAAGCTAGTAATATTCCAATAGGGAATGGATGGCAAACTGATAACAGGTTGATAGTTACTAGGTATTTCTGCCAAAGAGGACATTTTCAGGACTGCAGCATCCACCCTAAAAAGTACAACACAGTACAGTATCAGCAATGCATCTACATATTATGGGAGTAGAACCCATAGCCTTCTGCACTGAAATCAAGTACTCTACCTGTTATGCTATTAACAATGCATGCAGACTCAGAATAAGCAGCACCAAACTTCCCTTCCCCTGAAGCTTTTAGTTTCTTGTAAAATCCACTCTACACTCAACTGTATCTCTCAACTTTGCAGCACATGAGCACAAGAAATCTGGAAAAAGCCAAAATGTATGGGGGGGGGCAAAAGCCCAAAAACCAGGGACACATTTTAAACATTGCTTGTATAACATTGGAAAGTTGCTTGAATAAAATGCTGTGTTACTGCCATGCTTTTCACTGCCAAGTTTTGGACCCAGGGCTCTGTGTACTACAATCAGAGTACATACCACTATGCCAAATCCGCTGCATCTTATTAGGCCGAAAAACTGAAACTTAAATGGCTATCATTTAGTGAATTCGATTCTCACCATAGCTCTCAACCTCTTAGCACAAAACACCTGGACAAAGCCAATAATGGGGGAATTCAGCCCCCAAACATATTCAGTGAATTCAGTTCTCACCATAGCTCTCAACCTCTTAGCACAAAAAAACTTGCACAAAGTCAATAATGGGGGAATACAGCCCCAAAAATAGGGACACATTTCAAATATTGATCTTTTAAACTTAGAAAATTGCTAGAATAAAATGTTTTGTTACCATCTACTTTTTGAGGAATATGAAGTCTGAAATTCATTATTATGTCATTATTTAGTGAATTCAAAATCCGGAAAACCACATATTTTATGAGGAACAGAACAGAACAAAAATATGAGGCAAAAATCTGAATACTTTTCACAAATGGTGGTGGGTAGGGAGTTCAGGCTCTGACTACTTGCACCCAAGGTCGAGGGTTTGAACCTGAGTTACTCTCTCTAGCTACCAGTTATAGTTAACTGGGGCATTACAGGCACACACATTTGTTCTGAGCATGCACAGATTGCAGTCTGATCCCCTTCCAGTCTATGTGGTTATATCCGTATAGACTTCTGACATCTGTAGACTTCTTTCTGAATCTGGGCTGGTTAAACAGTAGTCTGGATTTGAGTTTCTGAGCACACGTGCAATATTCCAAGACTTTTTGGAGAGCTGCAGTCATGCAGTCCAATAGCACAAGCAGCCACTGCTCCACATGGCCAGTGACAGCCTTGTTACCCTTTGGTAGCCCAACAGCCAGAGTCTACCAGAACAGCAAAACTCTAATTCATTCCTGGAGTCTATACACATGGCTAAGGCAATCATCCAGATGACTCTAGATGTCTCCACCTCTTGCTGCATCTGTGATTGGCCACCACTGGTAATGGGGTCAGTACTCATTGAAAACAACATTTCCTACAGCAACAGTAGGCTGTGGTAGTGTCCATGTGTCACCTTCATCTTCACCCAGACCTGCAACATAAAGATTCAATGGAGAGGCATTATATATGTTACAATACAATTGATATCTACTACATTGTAAATCACATGACAAGCATACACCCCCTAATCATGAGCTGAGAAAAACATGCCCATCAATACAATGGGACAGGTGAAGGATGAAACTGTTGTAACAAGGTAGAAGTGTTGATGTGTTATGTGATGCAGAACACTGGTATTAATGCTGATTATTCCCTTGCAGTTGCTGTAACAAAACTGCTGCAGCAATAACAATAATGTATGGAAAAACAGTCCCCATCTATGTGTTGCATGTGCCTATACTGCCCAAACAGTATATAACATAGGTACACAATTCCAGCCTTTCGCTATGAGCTTCACTCTGTGTGTCAGCTACCATGCCTCACTGATGTACACATTGCAAATGACTTAAGTGTCATAAAAGTTGCACACTGTGCCCCAGATATGCATGTATAGCAGATTTCCCATACATTTTCTCCAGAATATCTCAGAAGACGGTATAACTGCTTGTTTGACAAATATGTAGTGAGCATGAAAACATGTGTTTAATACTTGCAATGCATTACAAGTGCAGCTGTTGAACTGTTCCTTCCAGTGGCAGATGAGGTCAGAATAATATCAGCTGACATCATCATAGTGAAGTCTGCACTACTTTACAGACTGAGTAATACCTGCAACTCTTGCTAATGTTTGGCTGAGAGCAAAATAGGAATTTGCATTTTTGAATGGGCCATCATACACACCAAGCAATCTGTCTGGGTCTATATCACAACATCAAAGATGCATTACTTCAAATGCATCTGGAGTGATCCTCGGGGGTAAACTTTCTATTTTCCATCCACTCATCAAGACTTCTCTTGAAGAGGGCCAGTGAGGTGCTCTGCTTGACATGTATGAGAAGTCTATTCCAGAGCATGGGCAGTCTCTGGGTTATGAACCTGTCCCTCCAGCATATTCTGTTGAATTTGGTAATGGGGCTGAGGTCTCTGGAGCATGTGGTGTGGAGGGATTGGGATTTCTTTAGATGTAGCATTTCTAACAGAGCTGGGTCAGACCTGGCTTGGTAAGTCAAGCAGAGATCTCCTCTTTGTAGACAAAATGCATAACCATTGTATGGAGATGGTCCTTATGGGCATGGCTGTAGTGCTGCAAGGGGATATATATATATATATATATATATATATATATATATATATATATATATATATATACACACACACACACACACACACACACACACACACACACACACACACACATACACACACACACACACACACACACACACACACACACACACACACACACATGCACACACAGCTGATTTGAGATTATAATCCCTACCTGTCGACTATTACACACTGTAGCTCGCAGTACTTATTGCATGCGTCACAGAGTTTCCATAAAATTTTCTGATGTACCAGTTTGAACTTAGAGATCATGGAGACATTCATACTACAATCAGTTATTTGACTATATGATGCCCAAAAGAATACAAACCTAACAAAAAAATAAATAAATAAATCAAGCACCACTGTTCAATCTTGGAAGGTTTTCTCTAGATCTGGATGAGGCTGGCAAGCTGCATATTTTTCAGTGGCAGCTATGATCAAACATTATATAGGTGATAGATTTTCCTGGAATGCTGGTATGGTATGGTCTAACAGTGGCCATTTGTTCCTAGCAAGGATAAATTTTTATCATATGCTATACAGCCATATGTTCCATGTACAGAAATGGTTAAACTTTTCATGACAGAAATGTATATCCAAGCTGTTCACAGCGTACTGCAGAGGAGACATATCTGTGTACAACCTGGGTCAGCCTTACAATAATTTGTAGCTGAAGGTAGACAGTTAAGACTACAATGTACAACAAACAGTAAAAGTAGTGGACGCAGTGGGAAAAGGTATGATGGGTATCTTTTACAGTGTGCATCGAAACAGGGCCTTTCATCCAATGAAATCAAAATGGCTGCATAATTCTTTGTCAGTACGTCATGTTTTATCTTAGTTGATGTGCATCACAACCACTGAAGAAATACAGGTATTCAGCCATGGCTGCCATATGAGCAGAAGTACCTCTGCAGTGTTGTGGGCACTGACCCTTTTAATGGCTAGCTGCTGTCATAAACTTCTTTGTTGTGATAAAACAGAGAAACATCTGTGTTATAATATAACAGGGAAATGTCTAAGTTGTAGTGTAATGGGGCTGTGCATGCTCTCTCTGAGTATGTAATGGGGCTGCTACAGCCTACATAGTATGAGTATATGCCTGTGTGCTCACATACCATTGGTAATTACAGTAAAAACATTTTGCTGTATTCTCTTTAATTATATTGAATTCAGTATGTCCAGAGAACAACAAGGCAGGAAGAGTATGAACATTTTGAGCAGCTGAAAATTAAACGGGTCTTCAAGCCTTCAGACAGCAATGGCCTACATCTGTTGGACAGATAGAGGAACGGCAGTTATGAAGGAAAGAGTGGCAATCTTTGATTCTTAAATGTCAGGACTGTGGAGGAGGCCAGAAAGGATCATGGGCCAGTGTTGCTTGCACCTCATAAATATGATTGGTTGGGCCAAGTGCAAGGCATAGCAGATTGGAATGGAGTTATCTACCATAGGGTGGCCCTTCAATGAGCCTTTCAAAATTTCATGCCCTTGTCTGAAAGTAATACATCATACACTATCTCTGGAGATGGTCTGATTGTTGGTACTGGGATGTTCCAGCTCTCCTGTCTTAATGTAGGCAATGGATGAGATTAATCCGCAGTGGTGGGGAATCCGCAGTGGTGCAGCAGTATCGTTGTTGCCTCACATCAAGAGGTTCTCCCGTTCGATTCTCAGCTGGAGTGTGGGGAGTGCCTTCTGTGTGGAGTCTGCATGTCCTCCCCACGATCGAGGGGTGTTCAAAAAACATGTATGAATGGGTGTGCCTTCATTGAAGGTTGGGCGTCGAGCTGGCAACTCAGCACTGTAAAAACCTACTGCCAATCATTAGCGGACTGGAGTTCCACTGTGGCAACCCCTAACCGGGAAAAAGCTGAAAGACAAACAAAAACTAGCACCTAACAGAAGTTTGCCTGTACTGAGGCATATTGAGCATACTGTGATACTGCACTGCATTTCAGGTACAGTTACAAGATGGATTCATGAGCCAGTTATCTGAAAGGTATCCATCATCACCTGCAGCATGCACAACATTTATGGATGGGAGATTAGGCTGCATGTGCTGCTTTTGAATCAGTAAACATTTGTTTTGAACAATAAGCCTGCACTACCAACCAGATCTTGCTGTGGGAAATCACCTGACTAGAAGGAATAATACATATGAGGTATGTGTGTTAGAAATAAAAATAATGTGAACTCCCAAGGAACTCTACACTCATTGGAGTTGGTACCCTCCACTAAAGACTACCTCAAGTTAGAAACTGGGAGACGTCCATGTCAGATAAATCTTTTAGAGAGGACCGGGTGGTGCTTTTATTGTTACAAATGTGCAATCTGTGGCACCATCTAACACAGGGAGATGTGCAGAGTTGTGTAGAAGCCACACAAAACTTATGGTGTCCCTGTTGATGTTTTCCTGACCCAAATTTGCTTGTCCACATATAGCAGCATAATGAATGTTTAGTATTCACAAGGCAGATGCCTGTTGTATAGTGTCCACAGCTAGCCATTGAAAAGCTCCATTACATATGACAGTAAAATGCTACAGATGACTTGCTCTCCAAAGGGATAGGAATAAAATGCATTCCCCTTGAATCAGCATACAGAAGATATGTCTACTATGGTCAATATGTCATGAGTTAAAGAGAAGCAGCCAACATTCTTCTTTTCAGTTATTTTATGGAACATTAACCACATCTAAGCCTTCATCATTGTTATGGTTTCCCAGGAACTAGTCCAATTAAGTCTGGGGTTGTTGTCTTTTATGCGTCTTCTGTGTGGAGACATGTGTGAATGGGCGTACCTTCGTTGAAGGTTGTGCGTCAGGGTTAGCTACTCGGCACGTAAAAATCTACTGCAAATCATTAGCAGACTGGAATTCCGCTGTGACGACCCCTAACCAGGAAAAGCCGAAAGACTCAACAACAACATTGAGATGGGGCAACCCAGTCAAGAATATGCAAGTGCTGCTTAGCTGAGACAGTTGTCACTGGTTACATTTTGTTGATATACAGCTGTGAAGTTTATCGTGTACTGTGCTTACTTGTAGAGTCTTGCAGTGAGATGTGCAAGCTACTGCATGTTTTAGTTTGTTCCAGATTTAATTGATAAACACTCCTGCTTCACCAGGGATGGTCTGCACCTTCCCCTCTAAGGCTTAGATATACTGGCAAAAACTTTTGCTTCCCCCATTGTGCCTTTATTGGGCAAGATCCTGCAAATGAAGCTCCAAGCCTAATGTCCAAACAAGTCAACTACTGGAACAGATTCTGATGAAGGCTACGCTGTGCATAGCCGAAAGTGCTTAATAAACTTGTACTACAGATAGACAACCCTTTTTTCTGGATTACAGCCTGGATATTTTTGATTTTACATATATGCATACAAGCCCAGTGACTTACCAGTGTTTCAGCTGTATGGCTTTAGAATGCCCACAACTTTTGACTTTTTAAGTCGTTATGGGTACACTCAGGCCAATAAAGCCATACTCCACTAGCTGCAGACATGCCATGACCTCATCAGTACAGTTTAAGTTGATTGTTTGGCTATACATTAACATCACAGGACTAGAGTTGTCACACAGCTGTTCTCTGCGACAACCCCCTTTTCAAGTCAAGCATTGTGGTACACTGTTTCCTTTAAAAAGGAACTGAGAAGCTACATGGATATTCATAAATTCACCCGTGGTGTGACTGGTCTGGCCCTTCTTGAAATGAGAGGCAAGGCCTGCAGTTGAGTGCTAGTAATGCAGAAATGGCCTTGAGCTCAGTTGCTTGTAACTCCTATGATTTTTAAAAGTAGGTATGGGTTGTGTACACTGCACTTTTCTCTGGAACCTGACAAAGTCACATAATACCAGCTATCTAAATAAGGATATTGGTTTATTGTAACTATTACTTTGCATTTCAGGTATTGCAAAACAGCTCGCTCTGTCCAATGTGCCTACCATGCACAAATTTCTCAAGTGGTTTTCATACACATTATTCATGGTTGGCAACATAAACTTAATAGAAATACCCCAATCTCAAATGCTTTCTTCTTGCCTGGCTCAGCTGTGACTCCTCCCTCTGCAGCAATTGTTCTAACCCTGAACGAAAATGTGGTAAAGCAGCTGTTACTAGACTTACTCTGAGCAATTTACAAAGAGGTATTCAATATACAACACAATTGTTTAATGTTTTCTGCAATGTTAATTTACAGAAAGTACTGATTATTGACCCACAAGCTCTCTTGTTATTCTGAGCTTCATGACGTTTGTTGCTATATATCATTCTAAAACATTGCTGAAGATATTGCTTACTTAGCAACATGTTTTCAATGTATATTGATTACCTATTTCATAACAGAAGAAAGTCAAAACAGGAAAGCCGTAGGACAAATAATGTAATAATGTATCAGAAGCAAACTTGAGAATTCCAGCTCTACTGTAATTTATAGCTGACAGCAGCATAAAAAAGTATATGAATTTTAAATCATTTCCTTTAATTTCCTTTGATTGTAATATATTTGTCAGTAATCAAGATGTATTACAGCAAAACTATACACTTGATACAAGATAATAGCTTTACTTTGTGGTATAGAAAATCTTAACTATCCACAAAATGTCTGCATTAAAATGGAATTAATATCCGGATTGTATGACATATCACAGAAATAGTTTATTACAGTTGGATTTTTTGTGTGCTAGTGGAGATCCATAGCCTCCCTTCCCAGAAATATTACTTCATAGTCACTATTAACTAATTATTAGATCCTAGCTGTAGGGCTTCTGCTGTTCCAGACTTTGGGATGAAGATGGCAGGAAGAAAAGATGTAAAGAAATTGAAATGCAAATTTGGACAGTGTCTGAGCTTTAATATAGCCATTTTAATTATCAAGGCACTCATTAATAATAGTATAACAAGTGCAAAATGATTTAAAACATGACTAACAGCTTATGGCACAGAATAATACAGCAGAAAGTCATAAACTATGTGCCGTGGCCAGAATGCAGTAGTTGGGTGAAAGGAAGAATATTGATGAGATAAGCAGTTCCTTTTGAGTAACAAGTTATCAAACAGTGAAATGAAATGCATACATGATGCACTGCAGACAGATGTAAAACCAGCTGAGACAGATCATTCGTTTAACCAAGATACTGCAGTACAGAATTTAACAAATGTCTTAATTGCATCTGTTAAGCTAAGCAATGACTGTTCATGGTGGACTATTAAAGTTAACTGAATGCATTTGTAGTGAGGAATGTTTTGTAAGGGAATTTTAGAGGAACCAGAAACAAATATGGAAACAGAGGTCTAGTTAGCTTTTACTTTAAGAGCTACAAACCATCAGAATTAAGTGTAAAGGAACAGAATGTGAAAAGTTAATGTAGAAGAGAACATCTGCCACAAAGGTCTCTCTACAGAACGACCAAACACAAACCTGGGGAAGAAGATGGACAATTAAAGTTGTATACCTTCTAGGATATCAGAGGAAGGGAGTGAATACTTAGCATTACACATAATCATGTTTGATGCATTCATGACTAAGAGCACCTCATTACTGTTCACAGTAGGAATGGCCTAAATAATGCAGTCACCCTTCCTGAAAAGGAGTCTTATATGTAACATCCTTAAAATAGAAGAGATACAGAACTTCAGATGTAGAAATAATCAGACATTTTTGAGCATGTGATCACCAAGTATAGTTTACAGTACAGTTGTTATAGGTTCAAAGCAAAGCAGCGACAGGACTACCACTATGCTACAGGTAGAGAACCCTGACAGTAACTCGGGTTGGCATAACAGACACGGACAATGGAAGTGCCAGTCAGGGGTGCTGGTGTTAGTGAACTCACTAAACTCATCTCATGGGCAACAGTGCTGTATTTTGTTTTAAACAAAGCAGAACCGGTGGGCATACTTAAGACCAGGGGCAAATCTGAACTTTAAGAGAAAAGATAATAGCAGTGTAAGGAATGCATTCAGTCTAGTTATGAACCTGGGTTGTGAAAGTTTGCCCATGTTACACTAGTACTCATATAAAGGTATTGGAATGTGGATAAGAGGTAGGTGCTTAAAACCCAAACACTGGGATGGGATAGGAGTCAGGAACCTAAAACCCAAATCAAAAGTCTGCATATATGAAAGCTACAGTAGGTTCCCCAAGATCAGATGCTATAATAGATGTGTGTGTGTGTGTGTGTGTGTGTGTGTGTGTGTGTGTGTGTGTGTGTGTGTGTGTGTGTGTGTGTGTGTATGCATGTGTGTGTGCGCACGCGTGTGTGTATACATGCATGCTTGTTTGTGGTATGGTGGTGTGAAAGGGAGCATAGCCAGATATTGAGGAGTGTGTGACTCTCTCACAAAATTATTAAAAATAATTTGCACATATGGACTGGCATTCATAAAACTGTAGATTCCTCCACAAAGAGCATACATTGGGGAGAGAAGTAGCTATGAATGAGCAATGGAGCTATATTCAAATACCAATACAGAACTGGCATGCTTTTTGAGAAATACATAAGCAAAAAATGGTCAGAGAGAATATATGTAGCTTTCAGTAAGTTGTATGAAAAAGAAGAAGCAAGACCAGGGAAAAATGGAGATTATGATAGAATGAACTAGAAAAGACATGAAGAGCAGTACATTGAAAACTAAAGGGAGAAACTTTCAGTTTAACTGAGAAAGGGAGATTAAAAGAAAATGCATTTTATAGTGCCGAATGTTGGCTTTTCCATTGCAGTGTAATGGAATGGCAGTGCTGGCAGCAGGAGATGACTAGGAAAAAGTCAGTTGTAGTGGGAATTAATGGTGGAATAAGGAAGATTTATATATAACAGCTATTACTTCTTACTACTGGATGTCAGAGAATAGCCCTTGGTAAAGAATCAAGTAGAAAGGTAGTGCAACGTAATGATAGTATGCATGGGGATATGGGATGCTTTGGCAAACAGCATATGCACAGTGGTTTTGCAGTTACATCAGACAAACTGAAATATTCCTCTTACATTTGGCTGTTATGTCCCACTATGGAGTATCAGAAAAAAACACTTCCTAAACATGCAAGACTATCATGCTGAGGCAGTTGTTTCTGTAGTGCAAAAGGAGGAGGCCCGGACTGCGAGCCAAGTGTCCTAGGTTTGGCTTGTTAGCCTTTGACTTAAGGACCCAAATGGAAGGAATAGGAAAGGCAGTGGTATTTTATCACCTTGCTTGTTCAGTGAGAGGGAGGGGTTGTAAACAGGGATAACAGCTCTGGTGTTGATACCAGGTATACATCCCAAGCTATAAGAATACCAGTGTACACACTGTCAGATAGCAGCCCTGGTGATGGTACCAGGTATACATCCCTTGATGACAGAATACCAATGTACACACTGTCAAATGCTGTTTGCTGTAATGGATTTACAACACTGCACAGTAGGTGTTAGTGTGGAGAAATGGTTGGGGCATATAAAGAAAAAATCAGTATGGCACAGACTAGGATGCCTCGGTCTCCCCTCAGGCAACATAATGGTTTCAGAATAAGTTTAGGAGGGTCCTATTAGATGATGGTTTGCTTCATCGGTGACAAAAAATATTTTAAAGAATATAATGCCAAATGTTGCTCCATTTATGTTGTTTACCCTTGACCATATCTCTCAACTGTCCAGGTTTTTGCAGAATGTCCAGATTTTTGGCTCATATTTTTGGCATGTTTCTCAAAAAATGTGTGGTTTTCTGGCAAATCAGTAGGATGATCTGAGGATGAAGTCACTAAATAATGGCATATATTTGAGATTCAGACTTCAAATCCTTTACAACATCTATGTAAAGACAACCCCTATTACTCTAGTGACTTTCTAAGTTTATCAGAGCACTGTTTAAAATATATCCCTACTTTTGGGCCTTTGTCAATCCATTTTGTCGAGCTTTCTCCAAATTACTTGCACAAAGAGGTTGAGAGGTATGTCCTTGACCTTGCAGCCCAGGTCATTACCCAAATGGGTCTGCAATGACTTAAATGAGTAACAGGTTAATCATTTAAAATCAGGTATCTCAGAAAAGAGTTTATTAAAGAATAAAGACCATTATGTAGTGGCCCCTTCTCATTAGCATATATCAAGTATATATTTCAGGTAGAATTAATAGAGCCTTCAGATACTGTATGAAATACAAAGCAAGAAAAGTGAAGTCCTATACCAAATTATGTCATTACCTGCATTTCAGCTATTACTTCTCAGTATGAAATATCAGATCATGATGGAGTTCAGTCTCTGACAAGAAATACTTTGTATTTTGCTGCGATTTGATCTTTTCTTTAAAAGCCCATTAGTGCAGGAAATGCGAAGGTGTTCTAAGCAGGGTTGAAGTACTACATTGGTTGTTTATTTTATAACTAAAGGATATATGCATATACACATATATATATATATATATATATATATATATATATATATATATATATATATATACATGTATGTATAGGTCTACTTCTAAATTTTGAAATTTCAAAATGTTGACTTTGTTATGGTCGAGAAGATAAGATCGAAGTTTTGAAACTTCGAAATTTAAATAAAAAAAGAAAAATAAAAAAAATGTTTTTACATTATTGAAATGAGCAAGCCCACCTTCACCCTCCAGACCCCCTGCTAATTGAATATATCAACTCCAAGATCACACTACAGCAAGAGAATGGTAAATATACCATTCTGTGCCCTATGGTGATCTCCATTCAAGCAGTTCAAAGTTTCAAAACTTTGACCTTATGGTCTCGACCATAAGAGAGTCGACATTTTGAAAATTCAAAATTTAGAAGTAGACCTATATGTATGTATGTGTATATATATATATATATATATATATATATGTGTGTGTGTGTGTGTGTGTGTGTGTGTGTGTGTGTGTGTGTGTGTGTGTATATGTGTGTGTGTGTATGTATATATATATATATATATATATATATATATATATATATATTCAATAATTCAAAGCTGAAAATCTTGCATCAGGACTCTTCACTAAAACACCATAAAAACCTTTCTAACTGTGATACAGATGCTTCGATTTATGTCTTATTTTGTTCCTGTAATTTATATTACATAGGTGAAACTAAAAAATAAAAAAATAGCGTGACACTATAGGAAAATACTACAGAGAGATATATAGTTAACCCTTACACAAGGTGTGGGAATGTTTTTATGATGTGTTAGTAAAGGCTCCTGAGACATGCTGTTTCGTTCAGAATAACTGACACAATACATTCTTCAAATGCTACATTTTAGTGGTTGAATACAGCATTCAATCAACAATCACTGATCCAAGTGAAATTTGTAATAGGGCAAAATAAAGTATAATATTACTTTTTGCCTATATTTGTTCAGTTCTATCCATCAGGCATCAACAAACATGCTCATCAAATAACATTCTGAGTTGAGTACTGGAAACTCCACCCCCCACACAACCCAAATGACACATAGCCCACAAACTCAGTGTGCCACTCAACCACAGCCCATAAGGCATAACAACGTACACAACACTCTAGTCATAGCTGGCTCTATAGTCAGGCACACTGATGTTCCACTCACCAGGCTAAACAAGGAGAAAGTTACTGTCAGCTGCCTGTCAGGTGCCAGGATCCGCCACATAATGCATGCACTCAGGTCACTCCACAACAAGTACAAATATGACACTGTCATTGTCCATGTTGGTGTGAATGACCTGAGATGTACCTCCCTGGACTACATGAAAAGAGACATGGAGGAGCTCTCTTATCTTGTAGCCCAGGCAGGTATGACCCTGGCCCTGAGTAGCATCCTGCCTTCACCCAGAATGATGCCGCAGTACAAGGACAAAATGATTGACTTCAACAATTGGCTAAGATTCTGGTGTCATTCTAAGGGGATCCAGTATTTGTCTGCCTGGGACGACATGATCGACAGACCACGATGCTTTGCCAGAGATGGCTTGCACCTGTCGCCCTTGGGATTCTGGATACTGGCTAAGGCTCTTGCCACTCCTATAGTGCCTTTTTAGGCAAGGTTCAAATGACAAATTCACCACCGTAACAGGCACAAGCAAGCAAAATGTGAGGGTAATGCTACTCAGTGCTAGAAGTCTAAACCTCAAAATGCACTCACTCGATGCACTCCTTAAAATGGATAACATCGACATCTGTGCAGTGACAGAGGCCTGGTTCAAAGCTCCAGAGAGCACCCCTGCATTACCAGGCTATAATTCATACCACACCTTTCGGCCACCTAATCCGGAACGAAACACTAAAGGCAGAGGCGTGTCCATATTCATTAAGGATATCCACACCTCCAGGCTAGTTGCACAGCATAATGCATCCGAGATTATCCAAGTGCAACTAACTCTGGGCAAGACTGCAATCAAAATTGTAGCTTGCTACAGACCCCCCACCATGCCCCAGGATTCCCACTCCTCATTTC
The DNA here is from genome assembly GCF_019279795.1 of Protopterus annectens. Classification (NCBI taxonomy): domain Eukaryota; kingdom Metazoa; phylum Chordata; order Ceratodontiformes; family Protopteridae; genus Protopterus; species Protopterus annectens. Next base: position 364,064,485 of record NC_056739.1, on the reverse strand, counting down.
TTGATACACTGGAAAGTATTAGGGTACAACCTAACACCCTAATAATGGGCGATTTCAACTACCCCACCAATAACTGGGAAAACTACTCATGTACCAACTCTTTTGCTCAATGTTTTCTGGAATTCATAAATTCCAATGCCTTGGATCAACTTATTCACACCCCCACCAGGGGCAGCAATATCCTTGACCTGGTCATTACCAACATGGGCAACCAGTGTTCCACACCAGAGGTTAATTCCTTGTTGGGCAGATATGACTTGAAGCTAACCACCCTAGACATCCACATCCCGCCCCCACCCCCAATTAGGGAAACCACCATAAAAAACTTCTCTAAAGCCAACTTCACACTTCTTAAGACAGAAGTGGCAAACTTCATGACACCCATGCAGATGGACAATAGAGGTACAACTGCTGAATCCTACACAAATGCACTTTATAAGCACTTACATGAGTGCATGGATCATGCTATCCCTAATAGAACCAAGTTGCTATCCTCCAAAAAAAGGAAGCCAATCTGGTGGTCCTCTGCCATAAACAAACTCTGCAACAGAAGAAAGAAGCTGTTGCAAATAAGAGTAAAATCCCATGACTAGAGGAACACCCTGGTCAACCTCAGTAAGAAGCTGAGATCCCTCATAAAATCCTCCAAAGCTAGTTACGAAAACAAAATTGCCACTGACTCTAAAGACTACCACAAAGCATTCTATAGCTATGTCAAGAATCTCAATGGCAACTCTCAGATCTGCTCTGAGTTACAGCACAATGCCACTAAATATACAGAACCAACTGATATTGCCAACATCCTGGCAGAGAGGTTCAGTGCTAACTTTATCCCCCTCTCACCCCCTAGAGGGCCCATCTCTATACCAGAAGAATGCAAAGTGCCTGTAATCACAGCTTCACAGGTAAAAAACACACTCTCCAAAGCCAGGAACACAGCATCCATGGGACCTGACAATATCCCAGGCTGCATTCTACATGAACTACAGAATGAACTGGCACCCTACCTAAGTACTATGTTCAGTCATAGCCTCACATCAGGCTTTGTGCCCACTGAATGGCACACTGTGATGGTTATCCCACTCCACAAAGGGGGAGCCATGACGGACCCCGGGAACTACCATGCCATTAGCCTGACGAGCGTGGTCTGCAAGACCATAGAACGTACCATCATGGAACTCATAAACAAAGACATTGGTAATCTCCAAACTCTGGACCCTATCCAGTTCGGATTTGTAAAAGGCAGATCATGTCTCCTAAACCTGATTGACTTCTTTGAAGCAGTCACCAAAGCCATAGATGAGGGTAAGGTGGTTCACACAGCTTATCTAGATCTCGCCAAGGATTTTGATACCATCCCCCACTCTGGAATTATAGATAAGCTCACTAAACTAGGTATAAATGCCTATGTCACAAGATAGGTTGCCAACTGGCTCATGGACAGAACCCACACTGTGAAAGTAGCAGACTCCAAATCCGACTTCAGACCAGTGGCAAGTGGAGTACCACAGGGTTCAGTCCTGGGTCCTCTCCTGTTTGGTATCTACTTCTCTGAAGTACAGGCTAACACAGAAGGTCTTTGGCTAACAAAGTCTGCAGATGACTGCAAACTAGGAGCCATAATCGAAACTCCTAATGATGTGGACATACTACAAAAGGCCCTCACTGAGACAGATGCCTAGTATCAAAGCCATGGCCTCAAGCTCAATGCCAAAAAATGTATTGTCATCCCCTTTGGTAAAAACTCTGTAACCATGAACTACCACATAGCTGGTAGTCTACTTAATGCCGAAAATGTGATAAGAGACCTTAGGACACATGTGGACAGTAGTCTCTCCTTTGATAATCACATCGCCACAGTGGTCAGGAAATCCTTCTATGTGGCTCACCTCATCACAAAAGGTTTCTCATCCAGAAAAAAAGAGGTCATTGTTCCCCTCTACTCATCACTCACTAGACCCATTATAGAGTACAATGCCCCTTTTGGTATGTACCTCACAAGACATCAACAACAACTGGAAAGGGCACAGAAATACCTCACAAAGAATATTACAGGCCTCAAACAGATGCCCTACGCAGACCGTCTCAAAAAACTCCAGCTTTACTCCGTCGCATATCGCCTACTTAGACGCGATCTCTGCCTAACATACAAAGCTATGTCAAACCCAGAGCTGTTGGACAAGCTCCACTGAAAGAAATCCCAATCCCTGCAAGCTACACACTCTAGGGACCTAAATCTTGTCACCACAATGAGCAGAACATGCTTGAGGGATAGATTCCTGTCCCAGAGACTTCCCAGACTCTGGAACAGACTACCTTTCTATGTCAAACAGAGCCCTCATTAGCACTCTTCAAGAAAAATCTTGATGATTGGATGGGAGATAGAAAATTCACCATGGGGATCACTTCTGTGGCTCTGCTCGACAGGGGCACAGGAAAATAATTTTCTTGGGTGGCGAAAGCCAGGGTACATTTTTGGCTAGGCTTATATAGGCACTAGGGCCAATAGCCTAGTACCTACCTATGAACCTATGAACCTATGAAAGCAGAGTAAGCAACTTTTACTGTTGATCAATAAAAAATTAATCAGTTTGCGCAAGTTGGTAAAGATTATAGGTAAGGTGCTTTGTCCATTGGTGAATTACCACAACCTCCTTTAAGCTAAACTGCTATTTTTGCTTTGTATTTTATGATCATGAGAAGCGCCATACAACATATTGCTTTGTTTAGCAAAAGAATGTTACTGAGGATGTTAGTAAGGAAGAAAAGCTCCAACTGCAAGACACACTTCCTCTTCGGTACTGTTAAGTTCAGTTAGAAAAGGATGTGTGAGCAGCACATCATTTTGACTTTCCATCCATTTATACTCTGGTTTACTTTGACCTCTACTGACTAGCACAGTGACTTGTTTACAAAATAGCCATGACTGAAGGAACATGTACTTCTTCACACGTGGAAGAAAACACACAGCAATGAGTCCCTGAAGTGCACAAAGCAATGCATTCCTAAAACAAAGTGAGATAGTAGCCCTGAGTACAAGGAGGTAGCATATTTCAGAAATGAAGTTGCCATGGAACAAGGAAACTAATTTGAAAGCAGAGGGAGGATAATTCCAGAGATGTGCACATACACTTTTTTCTCACTATGAGAGCTATGACCATATACAGAAGTGTCACTCAGATGTCAGTTTGTTAGTGTTCAGTTCAAGATGTCATTTTGCTCATATTGAGATGCTATAAACAAGGCAATAAGGAGAGTTATCTCCATACATTTTAGGAAGGAATAGGAAAGGAAGTGGCATTTTACCAGCCTGTGTGTCCAGTGAGATTTGACTGGGAAAGGCCAGACTAAGAAAAGTCCAACATGAGCTCATCTGTTGTACTTTTCTTTTTTTGTCTAATTTTCTATAGAGTGATTAGTGGCCAGTGTCCCATTACCTATGCTCTTTCTACAAATAGCCAACTTTTTCTCTGTGCTAATCACCTTCAGACACAGATCATAAAACAATATTACATCGTTACTACACAACCTAAACAACACATCCTGGTCAGCTATCATTTGCCAGGATGATTCACACACTACAGCTGCCATATCACTGATGTGAAGGCTAATCCAACTTTAGGACAAACACTTCTCTAGCTTTACAAAAATCCTTAAAAGCAGTAGCAACAAATGTATATCCCCAGAGCTCAAATCTCTTTCTACAGACTTGAGGATAAGCCATGGACCACCTGTTAACAGTATCTAACCTCAACAATAGAGAACAATTTGCATAGCTTAGAAACCTACCAAAAAAGTCAGTAGAAGATGCAAGCCCAACTCCATGTAGTAACACACCTTCAGTAACAATGCAAAGCAAATTGGAACCTCATCAATACAATCACAACATGACCACATGAAGGCAACACATCCAAATCCAGTACCATCCCTTTCATCTAGATGACTTCATCAAAGAATGTTCCTCATTTTCCTGGTCCCCATACACCACATCCTCAAACCCACAATCCCTTTCTTCTCTTTACACCACATCCATCTAATTAAAAAAATCACATTTAAAGACATTCTAAAAACTATAGAACAACACCCCCCCCCCCACTGAGTGCCCCTAGTACTGGTTCCAATGACTTACATCCCTGGTACCTATTTCACTGTATCACATCACTCCACTTCTGCTTAACCATTACAACCTATGTGTTGCAAAGAACATAACATATACATTATGGAAAAGAGCCATTATTAAACCCTTGCCAAATGTCCCCAGCCTGAAAGATACTAAATATATCATACCAATCTCCACCCTGCGCTCTCAACTAAAGATACTCACATTTTTTTTTTTTTTTTTTTTTATCGTCACTCACCTAACAGAATATATCAGGAAATACAGCTTGATGTCACCCAGCATCATGGATCTTGGCCAGGCTGGAGCACTGTTGCTGCCCTTTATAATCTAACTGATGATATTCTGACAATCATTGATAAAGACCACTTCACAGCTGCTGTCTCTATAGACCTCAGCAAAGCCCTGGACATGGAAATCCAGTCAGTGCTTCTTATTGCCCTTTTTGGTTCAGGCACAAGCCTCCTTTAGTTAAACCACATCCTTGCCGACAGACATTTCAAGGTCCAAACAGGAAACTCCTCAAATTAACATTATCTAAAGGGGTACCCCAGGGATCAGTCCCCTTGCCACTACTATTCTCACTTTTCACTGTTATTTCCATCTCTTGTATGCGGATGACATGGTAATTTACAGATCTAGTCCCTCTTGCTATCACCAAAACAATAACTACCTAAACTCATCCCGTCGTCTCTCACAAAACATCTTCATCATGAACTCTGAAAAACATTATTTTTGACATAATGCAAAAACTTTGCACAGTTCCTTAAACATGGAGCATACCACAAGATTTCAAGAAACCTCTTGAATTTACACCACAGTACAATTATCTTGCCATTTGGTTGGACTAAAATCATAATTTCCAGTTTCTCGTTACCACTACTGAATCAAAAGTCAATGTGCAGCCGCTGTGCAGAAGGCAGGCTTTCCAATGAAAAATGGTTCTAGTACCATAGTTAGAATAAGGCCTCCTTATGACTGCCAAGTCAACTAAGAAAAAAAAACACTTGGTTCTGTAAACATTATCTAATCATATCTGCAGATTCTTCCCCTCCTCCAAAGAACGCAATTGGTTTCTAGTAAAAGAAAGATGCATTTGACTTCAAACATCTGTAATTCTCAAATTTTTATACCAAGATAACATTATCTTCTTTTTCAGAAGACTCTCTAAAAGAACTGCTACTTACAACCTTAAATGATAGCCTCCCCCACTGCCTATCCCCCTTACAAAACTCCATTCCACCAATCAAAGCTCCTCTGTGAGTGCATACAATACTTGTGAATTCTTTGCTGGAAATCTAGGTAACATTACCACCATCCAGGAATTCATATGTCAATTCAAGGCATTTCTAGTCACAAAAAAATGCCTATAATTGTTTCTCTCCACAAGCATTAGCTGATTCTGTTGACCTTCCTCTCTCACCACTCTAGCTTACATTTAAAGCTAATTTCTGTCTGACACATTTACCTGGCTAACTCTCTGCTCACTGTTCCTTGTACACTCTGTCATCTATTATTTCTGTCACCATTCTTTTCATCATTTACACACCTCTCAACCTCTTAGAGCAAGAAATTTGGACAACGCCATAAATAATGGGGGGGGGGGGCAAAGGGCCAAAAATAGGGACACTTTAAATACTGCTCTTACAAAGTTAGATAGTTGATAGAATAAAAGGGTCTATATTGAATCAGCAAACACTTAAAAAAGCGAATGCTGATTCATCGACCCTATGTAAGCGAAAGCTTACAATCCCGAACACCCAGAACAGTGATTTTTTCCCTGGTTTTGGGAGTTTGCCATTTCCTCCACTGTGGTGCAATCTCGAAGTTGGTATATTTAAGTAGCGGGGTGTGGGGGGCAAAGCCTCCCACATTTTATACTGTTTTAAGTGTTTTTTTTTTTTTTTGTGGGACAGCAATTTTTCCCTGGGGAAAAAATCACTGTTACAAGTGTTTGGGATTGTAAGCTTTCGCTTACATAGGGTCAATGAATCAGTGTTCACTTTTTTAAGAATTCACTGATTCAATATAGACCCGAATAAAAGGTTTTGCATTAGCCTGAATTTTCTAAAGGGTATGAAGGCTAAAACTCAAATGTCTGTCATTATTTTCTGACTTCAACCCTCAATCATTTACCAACAATTTGCCAGAAAAACAAATTTTGTTGAGAAACAGACCAAAAATATGAGGCAAAAATCTGGACATTCTGCAGAAATCTGTACAGTTGAGAGGTATGCTCCTTTACCTTTCCTTTACAACCTGCCATCACTTCATTTTGCAGTCAAATGTCCTAACTTTCAACCCCTTACCCACAGTGACTTGCAATAAAATGTTGTAAATGCATTTGGATATACTAGGGTGCAAACCTGTTGCTTAGTGTTCAGTATATTGTCCACTTTAACTCTTTTTCATTGTATGCCATTATGTGCTTTCTTACTGAGGAGTCCTTTTGTATTTTGTATATTGCAATCCTGTTCTTTGTGTCTTTATGTAACTTGCATGCAGAATACTCCGTTTCTATTATCATTGTCTGTATATTGCGGCTTTGTATACTATCGCCAAATGGCTGGGCCTGAAGAAGGTACATCTGGATCAGTGGTCTACTACAGTTAATAAATAGGAAATAAAATCAAAATAGCAAAAGATCTCAGAATTTTCACCTTATCTTACATAGGTAAGGACTTCAACACCTATTGCATGAAACTGGCTCACCTCTTGCCTTCACCCCATTCCATTACCTTCTCTACAAGATCAGGGTGGCATATTGTAAAGATTCAGTGCTACAGCTACCCCTGCCTCAGTTTTACTCCAGATTACTTAAATTTAGATTATGTACATCCAGCCATTAAACAAGCAAAATAAAAAAAAACACACTAAAACTGCCTGAGACCAAGAACATGTCTGAGTATTAGAAAAATATTGTACTTTCATTGAATTTGGTATTTTAGCCAAGAACATTTATTCACCAAAATCTGTATTTATATTTCTTCTCATATTCACTACTCACAATTTGATTTACTGCTTGGTCTGTAATTAGAAACTTTTAATTTGCATATGCGATAAAGATTATAATGAAATCATGGTAAAGAATAGAAGTTAGAAATCATGGATAGTATTTCATCTCACAAAAAATTAAACTCATTTTTAAAGAACAATAAATCAATGTCCCTGACAAAGGCATTTGCATATCACATAGAGAACACTGAACCCTTCGCATTCCCTAAATTAACATACCTACCTCTGTTGTCAACACATCTTGAACATTAAAGCTATTTCCTACTTGCAGAAATCTTAAAAGAAAGATGCATTTCTACAAGGAAGAAGGCAAACCTACTTCAGTAGCCAATAGTTGTTGGAGAAGAGTTTTGTAAGTCTGCATTATTAGGTATACAACTATACAGCTACCTTTCCTGGTTTTACATTATCGGGTATACAGCTACCTTTCCTACTTTGAAAGGAGCAGTTTTTTGGTTTTACAGTCTGTCTGCTTCCTGTCATGAATTTTTCTGTCAGACTCTCCTATGCTATTATCATATATTAGTCTCTTATCTCTTGCACTTCAGCCATTCTTCTGTCCTTGATATTTCTTGCTTCTCACGTACATGTTATTTATTCTACCTGGCATACTACACTATCACTCATATCTAACCATGACACCACATGTTCTTCTTGTCTCCTTATAATCCTTTTATTCAGTATATTTGTCACCTGGCTGCAATCAGCCCACATTTTCTGCTGTCACCTCTGACTGCTGTGGTGCAGTTAGACTGGAGCACTAATTTCTCTTTCTTTCTCCAGTGTGCTGCAAATTGCATTGCCTACACATACCTCCCACCCCTCTTCCTTGTTATAGTTCTGAGTAGCACTGAGATTGTGACCTGATGTAGATCATAATGCTGTCAGTTTGAACTGTGAAATATTTTGTACAAATCTGCCATGCCTACTTATTCAGTTACAGAGCTTTACTGTTGAACTGAACAGAAATTGAAAGACATGAGCTTCTTTGGCAACTTAGATTAAATGCTACAGCCCCCCTGGTCTGAATGAAAATGTTTCAATACTACCTATTTTAAACCTTAAAGCCTTGGAGTTAAAGGGCTTAGTAGAACACATGGGTATTTGAAAGTGGGTAGGTTCCATTGAAATATATTATATTGTTATGTGTGACTTTTTAATATTGGATAGACAGATGCTTTTTCTTAGGGTTGGGGGTTGTAATTTAGTGTTTAGTACTTTTACTGTTTATTATGGAAACTTTTGATTCATTTGGTATTTCTGTATCTTTCTTTAAAGTGCATATTACCTTTTATAGTCTTTTTTTCACATTTTTCTATTTTCTGTTTTTAAAAATTGATTTGCAGTATTTAAACATTTTAAGCAGTCAGACTTTTAGATAACCTTTTTTCAAAGTTTAGATTTTAATCAGTTTTATGTTTTAAAGTAATTCACATGATTTGTAATTGTTATTTTAATGGTATTTAATGTATGTCTTGTATTTCAGTCAACGGTTCTGAAGAAGTCCCAAACTTACAGGGATGAAAGTGCTTGACTGGTTTGCTATCCTTGCAGTTTTCCGTATTTTGTGATTATTTTGTGATTATTAAATTCACATTTTATACATTTACCAACCTTTTCTTCCTGCAATGGATGTTTTACATCAAGATTTGGACAGTTTGTACAGTTTTTAACTCCTTGTTTATTGCACATGAAGTGAGCCTATAGGTGCTCTATTACTCATATAAGTGAACAGTTTTTATGGTGTAAAAAAGTAGATTCTCATATGAGTGAGCATTCTTTTAAATGGAGTTATTGCCAGTAACCTTTTACATGACATTGGATTACAGCAGGTAAGGGATTATTTCCTTACCCCACTGTTATACAATCTCAGAGTTTGTATATATAATTAAAGCAGGGTGTGAAGGCACAGCTCCATGCAAAAACAGTTTTACTTTTTTATTTTTTTGATCACTTTAGATTTATTCCAAACTGATTGCTCTTTGAACATTCACGAGGTACTTGCACGTATAAATATTATATAAATATGTGTATGTACATATATATATATATATATATATATATATATATATATATATATATATATATGGATATGGCTTTATTTAAGTTGGTTGAATGTGACTAAAGTTGACAGTTTTCCTTCCAGCCAAATTTGTTTGACAGGAAAACTGTCTTCTGTGTTGCAAGATTGTTATAATACCTTGATTTGGATTTTGCCCTTTCCCTATTATTATACTATTTCAGAGTTGGTATACACAATTACTGAGGTGATGCAGTCCTCTCAAGTGGCATGGGGGCATGCTCCACCTTGCAAAAACATATTTTTTTCTGTGTATGTTCTGAGATCATATCTCAGAGCATGCATTATGGAAAATATTTTTTTCTGTGCTCTTTGGTCAATGTTTTGCTGTTTCACATTATTTATGTAGATCCATACATGTATGCATGTATGTCTACATACAGACACATATATACAAAATCTTAAGATGTTCTTGTATCTGGCAAGCTGAACAGCCAGGATTCATTGTATTCTCCTTCATATTGGTATGGGGTGTATGATGACTGCAGGATGACGGCATTGCTGCTGAACCTAACAACTAACTGAGAGTTGGTAGTCTAATATTTAAAACATTTTCTCAAATTAAAAAATATATATATGAGAAAGATCATTCTAAAACTTAAAATGGCTTTATTACTTGAATCGTTTAGCACAATTAAGGCAGAATGTGAAATAATCAGTAATGGAATATTTTGGGAATTTTTCAAACATTGGATATAGAAATTCCCTTTTAGGGACTGGTGAACTAACTACAAATCTACTATTAGGATCCCTCCTGAATAAGGCATTTAAGATGGATTAGAGAGAGGTGTTGGCCTGACATTTTTCTTGACTTGTTCTTATGATTCAAGCAACAAATAATCCAGTTAATGCGTGGCACTTGTATGCCAAGAGAAGTCAGCATGTCTTTGATTTATTTCTTGTTTTTCCTATAAACTGGCAGAGTGATCTCTACTGCAAGTTTATATAATTCAGTCACTGTTAATGAATGACTGCTGATGCCAAAATATGGATGTATAATACTGTGGTAAATGAGGTAACTGAAATGGATAATAAAAACTAGACCTAAAAATAGACCTAAGAAATCAAGCATAAAACATATCTGTAATTTTTGGCAAGGTATTTGACACCATTTTACACTAAAGGTTGTTGCTGAACTTAGAAGGCTTTGGGATGGAGCCTAAATGGGTGGAATCTTAGTAAACAGAAACAGAGTTGTAGTTGGAAGGCAGGCAGTTCTTTTAAGAAAATAGTCACCAGTGAAAGAGTACCGGTACTACATCCATTCAGCTTATTTTTCTCAGTAATTGCACTGAGACTGGAAATAAGTACTCAATTGTTTGTTAGAGAAAGTAGGATTGGTGTGGTATTTATAAACATTTTGTGTCTGGACAGGCCTTCAAGAATATACAGAGTGAAAATAATTGAATATTTAGATAAAAAAAAAAAATACTCAAAGTAATGCAGTTTAACAGGGAAAGGAAGAGACAACATGTAATCCAGGCAGGGTAATCTTGAAGGAGCAGAGCATACCCTTTTCTCTGGGACAATCTTTCTTCCCATTTTAGGCAATGTGCCACACTTTCTTCCTACAAAAAGGAATCAGACAGCTGGATGAGTATAAATATACTACCAGTGTTACTGGGTTGTTACTCCTTGAAAAAGGAGGCAAGGTCTATGGGTGTCTGCTGGAAAAGGCATAAATGTTCACTTGTCTCATTTACCTTGTATATTCTATGATTCTGTGATAAACATAAAAGGAATAGGTTCTTTAAGCAATAACCCATGCCTGGGTGTGGGTAATGCTGGGTTTACCCATGGTTGATGTGGTTTGGTCATGAGGTGAAGCCCTAAGAGGATGTTTGCTCATCATGTTCTTATCCACTCGACTGCTAGTGCAGCTTTTACTACAGAAAGTGCTTTAGAAATGCCTAGGTGTATGGATCCAGTCAGCCATCCAGAACTTAGCAATTATAAAATAGAAACTTAGTTTAACTTAACTATAATTTTCATTTTTTTTTTCAGTTTTATCAATTGCTGAAAGAAATAAGTTACTAATGTTGTCTTCAGAAGTCTTTGTCAGATGGTGCTAAAAATATAGACTCTTTCTAGTGAGGAACATCTCAGAAATTTGAGGATTCGGAATAGGTTTCAATAAACTTTATTACAATAAAAAAGAAGTCAGTGCAGAGAAGCAATACTACCACTTTAGCATCTGGCACCCAACTGGCCATTAATTTAAAACTCACAATGCGTAATGCTACAGACTTATTTTTAAATGGATAATATTATACATTGTATTAAAAGGTAATATCATGTACATATCTACAAATAAATGCATGCATTTAGCCGTTCATTTCACTTTTCACTACTTCCCCCCAACACTCTTCTTTTAAAAGTAAAAATCCCATTTTTCTAAGCTAGGAAGAGCAGGTATTATATATCTAGCATTCTGAACTGAAGCTGTGAAAGAAAATATTGAATGTAAACAGTACAATAACATATATAGTTTTACAAAAAGTGTGATTACAATGCTTAAATGTCATAGTGACTACATTTATATCAGGTAACAGCAAAACAAATAAGTTTCCCTCTGCACAGTACTCACAGATTATGCGTAGTCTGGCTAGAAACACTTGAGAGAACTTGCAAAAAAAATAATTTTGTGAAACATTATAAACACTTTATCAGATCATGTGTCAAAAATTTTACAGTCCCAAGGCAAAACAAACTCTTCTGGATCTGGAAACTCATTTGCTAAGATAGTTGTGAAGTATGGGCAGCACTCAGTCATTATGAAAAAGCAAACTCTGACTTTCATCCTTGTCTTGAATGCTAAGTTGATGTAGATTAGCTTTTGGGACAGGAATGAACTTCTAGACCTTGATCAGGATACCCTCAACTAAGACTGATTCCTTTGGTTACAGGAATAGTGTATTCAGGTTGACATTTATCAGGAATTGACCGAACGTCAACTAAATGTGACACAGGCTTATGTTTCCAGGATGTAATACTGCAGTTCTCCAGTTTTCTGCACTGTTTTGCCTGTAATGTTCTAAGAGGACAATTTGGCCAGGTTGAAGGTAATGGCCAAGCAGTATGACTTAGGTCATAAAAATTTTTATACAGCTCTTAGCTTTCCAATCATTGCTCTTCTCTGATCGTATGGTATTACTCTTGACTTAAGTTTTGAATCTAATGTTGGCATGTCAGTTTGGACTTTAAGCATTAATTGTGAAGGGATCTCTCTGGTGATACTGTGCAGAGTAGCTTGATTTCCATTAGGGCCTTGTGCGGCTCTCTTTGGCTGTTGGCAGTGCTCTCTCAGCTTCACCATTTCACAGTAGGCAGTGATTAATTGACATTGTAGGAGTGAAATGATAATCTGCTATAAATTGTTTGAATTCACAGGACATAAACTGTGTGCCATTAATTGTAACTAGTTCTATTAGTATACTATACTTCATGATCATAGTCTTAAATCCGGCTACTTGGAGTTGGTGGATGAATTGTTTCAATGTCATGTGAATAGTTGTTAAAAGCAAGGCAATTCTTGATTTCAACCTCTCATAAAATAGCAGGTATCTTTTGCCAAGGATTCTGTAGTAATGGCATTGGTCTCAGAGGTTCATGTCTATGAGATAGATTATACATAATACAAGACTCATACTTTGTGTTTTGATTGATGTTTGGCTGTCAAATGGACATTTTTTTCTCTTTGAATTTGTCTTTGAATCTTCTTAAATGCATTAAGGGTCATTAGTACCATGGTTGCTGTTTGTTAAGATTATAGAAGTTAATCAGTGGTACTAGTGGTTTATGATCAGTCTGGAGCTGAAAACTCTCCCATCTTGGTAAGTATTTCAAGAGAAACGAAAAAACTTTTTTTTTTTTATTTGAGATCCTATCTTCAGCATCTATTAATATTCTTAAACAGTAGGCTGTTGCATGTAACACTTTCTCACCTTGCTGGAATAACAATGCACAACAATGGACAAATACAAAAGTGTCCAGATAGGTGATCATATCTAAGGCTTGCCTGATTTTAGCCATACAAGATGGATTTTGCAATTCTGCTGTTGCTCAGACCTTGCTTGCATCTGTTTTGATCCCACTACTCCATACATGCATGACTCTTATTTGTTCATCTTTTATGTGATAAGAAACACAATTTTCTGTCAGTTCATTTAATCATCTCATAGTTGCTTCTATACTTGCCTTTTATACACATGCGCTTAAGCATTTTCTCTCATGTACTATATTTCTTTTTTGGCATAAAACATTCACTGAGTTTACCAGTCATTGAGTCATATGTTAACACTCTTGCCCTTTGTAAATGGAAATGTGCTGTATATGGTTCTACCCTGTCTGTCCATAGCACATACTTCTCAACTTCTTAGCACAAGCAACCTGAACAAGGCCTAAAATAATGTGGGGGCAAAGGCCCAAAAATAGGGATACATTTTAAATATTGCTTTTTTAAATCTAGAATGTTGATAGAATAATAGGACTCATATTAGTATGCATTTTCTAAAGGATATGAAGACTGAAACTCAAATTTATGTCCTTATTTAGTGACTTTAACCCTAAATGATTTGTCAGAAAATCATAAACCTTATGAGAAACAGATAAAAAATATGAGATAAACAGACCAAAATTGTGAAGTAAAAATCTAGAAATTTTGCTATAGAATACCAAAATATGATGACTTACATTTCTTCCTAGTCTTCATCTGATTTCATTTCTATAAATTTTTTTTTTCAAAATCTCTGCCTCCAGGCAGGCCAACAAGATGGTTTTGAGACATCAAACAGCTGAGGTGAATTAAACATTGAAGCAAAATAAATTAGAAATTCAGTATTTTATCAATAATCATCTTAATTTGGATAAGTGAGGACTTTGGTGGCGTGACACAGTTGTGTAATTATCCTAAATGTTTGTAGAGGCTTTACAAGCAGCTTAAAAAAGTTGAGAATTTACCTATTTGGAGTGGTGAACCATTAGGGAATAAGTGGCTTTCCATACATTCAGATCATTTAGAAATAATTCATGTTCATCCATTTTTAGAAATGTGTAAATGAACTAACAGATCTGGAGTAGCAGAAATTTGATTAATAAAATTATGGTGTCTTTTAATTTGTTCATAGTACAGTTTAAGCTAGTTATAATGCTTGAACATCCAGTCAAACTTTATTTAATGGAAAGCAGCTTACCACACAGTTCAAAATCTTCCCAACCACATGTAAAACTATCACAGTCACCCACAAACTTAGTTTCATCATCAGATATTAGCTGGGCACTACCCCTTTAAAGCAGCAATAGCCTTAACTCCTGTGGCTGCATTAAATACTCTGACCAGTAGCTGATTTACTTCTTTCTTAAATGAGCATGGTTAGGCTGCTTGTTTCCTATTTAAAACAAGATGGTGTAAGTACTTGATAAGAAACAAAGTTAATGTATAGGCAGCAGTCACAATATATGTTACAACAAGGTGGTACAAATACTTCCTAAGAAACAAATAATTTATATTTAGAATATTGCCAGTATAGAAAACATCGATTTACAACTTGTCTATTAGTTTAATACAGTGCTTTCCATACCAAGCAGTTCTCATGAATATAGTTTACTGAAGTGGGTATTATAAAATGGAAGAAAGAAGTGAGAGTGCATAGCAACAATACAGATGTGAGGACATCTTCTTCTGACATACCTGACTGTGCAGTGTGCAAGTTCTCCTGCATGTCACATGAAGCTCTGATCATAATTTTGATTGGTTGGATCAGCACATAGTGTAGCATGTGGTCTCTTTTTTGGCTGCTGCATTTTACAACCCAAATGACAGTTGCAGTATCAGCATTTTACTTTACCCAGTTATCATGGGAAGTGGTTCAGTCACACAACTCATGCATGTAGTACATGTACACAGTATAGTGCATGTTTATGTGCACATGTGTCTGTAGGAATATATTGTGTAACTAAAGCCTTTGGAATAAAATAGTGTTCATTGACAAAAGGATGGAGGGACTGCACTCCAGCAGCAAAAGGCATTATTGGTTTCCACTATCAGCAATTTAATCTTCCTGGACCTGTGGTGACTTCAGAGCTGATAACTTATAAGTGGGATACAGTGTATAGTTTCTATTTTATAAAGTTGTATGGGATTATTTGTGTCCCAAATAAAATAGCTCGTTCTTTTTGAAGTAGATTTAAGAGAAATTCTTTATTGGACTTATCTTCATGGATATGCTGTACATTGTATTATAATTATTTTAATAGTAATCCATTTCCATGTCTTAGAAAATATATTTTGAAAATGTTAGTAAATACATAACCTAAATTTGATTATAAATGGTATAATTTCTCCAGAAGCTAGAACAGTTCTTTACTGGTCATGTCACAATGTCTACATAGGCATATGTCGTCATTGTGATAAATATACTTGAAAAGGATTCAGTGTTAAACCAAAATGTTTAAACTTTAAACACAATTGCTCATTCATTTTGTTAGAAAAACTGTTAGCTTGTTACAAAATAATTTAAAACTTAAGACCCAGAGAAGATGAGTATTAAGTCAAATAAGTAAGGAGTTTAAATAAACATTTTGGAATGGAGCAGACCCCATCTGTACACCCCATATACTAGGCTTTCACTACACCATAACCTGTATATCTTATTTCTGAGGTCACTTCAGCTTAAACAATGAGAGATTATTCAATAGAGATAAAAACAGTAATCACTCTATTCCTTATTCATCTGCCTTCAAGATGAATTCACGTAAATGTTCTAAGCAAAACTACATAAATAAGCAAACAAGACAAAAAAGAAGCAACGCTGCTGTCCAAAGATCCCAATCTTGAAAGTGAAAAGTAAATATCGAAAAAAATACAAAACTGGACCACCAACAACAACTAGTTAACAAAAGTGAGAGAGGAGGTAACATTTTAAATAGGCTAGAAACTATTGAACTTCAATGGATTTTTAGAATGCAAGCACATCAATTTCCAGGTCTCAACCAGTATATAAGTATTAAATCAGTGCTTGATTCATGCCCCTTAAAATAAAGCTGCATATATACATGCCCAATTATTTATTTATTTTGGTTAACAAAATGTAATATTTTATGATGAAAGGTTTTTTAGATTTACGTCCAATAGATATTTTTAAATTCAGCACATGTTTATTGTCACTGTGATCTGTTAAATGTTAAATTGCAAGTGCTTTCTATAACATAACACTGATCAGTTAAGTTGGTTTACTTGATTGTACTGTTTAAGACTTTATAGTCCAGTATGAAATGTGAGTTAACACTTGATTGATTAACTGAATAATTGATTAATTAATGCTTTTAATTGAACTTATACTATTTAAGACAAGAAGCTTTTGTTGTATTTTGAGATCTGAAGAAGCGTACCTAGTGTGTACGTGAAAGCGCTTATCAATTTTTTTCTGGATTAAAAGTTTATTATTTTATCACGGTGATCCAGTTTTGTATTTTTTTTCAAAATAAGCAAAGAGCAATAACAGCACAAGTAAATGACACATTTAGCAAATATAATCAAGAAAATAACAAGACAAGCAAATGTGTCATCCATATTAAGGTAAGCCTGTTAAAGTGAACCAGGTTATAATCATACTGCAAAAAGTATTGTATTTTATAAACAAAACCTTTCAGCTTTTTTGTTTTGAATTTTGTACTCCATAATTAAAATACTTTCATATTTTATAATGTTTTGCAAATATAACTGATACCATTTTAGGAAACCTTTAAAATGTTTTCTGTATTAAAAAACTGAGTGTCAAGTTTCCAATATTACCTTTTACAAAAGACTGGAGAAATGAGTTCTGCACCCACTCTCTTTCCTAAGACTACATTCTCAATCACTTGATGTTAAATATATTCATCAGAAACAAATATACTTATTTTAAACAAGCCTCTGTCATGCAGTATGCAGGTGGCTATACTCTGTTATCATTTTTCCTGTGATAGTTTGACATATCTTAAACAAATAACACTAGAAGCCTTCGATTTCATTGAAAGCTGGGTCCAACATGCTCAGTTACTGCTCTACCCTAAAAATTAAGCTAGTCATGTTTTTCCCCAACTCACATAGCCTTGACAAAAGCGAGTTCAAAATCATTTCCTTAAAGAACACTGACACTGAAGTTGTAACTCATACTAAACTGTTTGGCACGACCATAGATGACAGCATAAAATTCAATCTATGAATTATAAATGCAATTTAAAAAGCACACCAAAAGTTAGAAATGGTCTACAGAACAAAATAACTTCCTCAAAACTAATACTAAAGTAGCCATAGTTAACACTTACCTACAATATAGAGTACCCATTTTTCAAAGGTCTCCAAAAACTAAACTTGAGCAATGTTATAACAAAGGTGCATGCTTTGCTGTAAACAAACCTGACAACATTTACCACTTTACCACACTGAAAGATCAAAATCAGTCAAAATCACCTCACCATCTTATAAACATCCCATTAATCACAGCACAAAAATAATAAACAGCCGTTCAGCCCACCCATCTCTTAATATAATTCTCCAAAGTTACATCCCACAATGTTCTTTCAGATCAAATGGTAAAGAACTACTTACCATACGCAAACCAAAAACAATCAGTAGAACATTCTTTACACTCTAATTTGGTACCCAAAACCTGGAACTCACCCCCTCCCCGTAACAATCGGGTCATCTCCCAACCTTCATATGATCCAAACTTGTTTAAAAACATTCCTAACTCTTGGCTTTGCTCATTCTCCTCACCAAGCTAACCACATCTTGTAATCCATTTCCACCTTCTAATCACAGTTTTATCTCTCAACCCACTTTCTTACAGCCATCTTCTCTATTCACTTCCTCCAGCTATAACCATCTTCATATTTTTTACCTCTACCATCTTTCTCCCCATCGTACTACTATCATCTGTTCCATTACTAAAAATCTTGCTTACTTTGCTACCAATGTACCTATCCTTCAAATACTCATTTCTAACTTATAAATGTGCCTTTCTCTATTTACTTTTACACAAACCTTCTCTTCTCATGCATAAACAAATTACTTTTTTATTAACCAGTCTTTGCTCTCACTCATCTATAATACTCTTTGTCAGCTTATTAGTAATCCTTTTCTGAGCTAGCCACTGTCTCTTTTTATCTCTTTTGAATTCATGTATTTTAACCTTAAGCCAACCTTAGCTTCTGTTCCTCCTCCCCCCATTCTCCTCCACTGCCTAGCTTAATAATCATCTACCCCTCTGTCTCAATGCTTAACCACTTCATCCCCTTACTACTCCTTCTGTACCTATAGTTTCATAGTTTCATAGTTAAGTACTAGGCTATCTGCGCTGGGGCATTTGTAAGCCTAGCCATAGTGATATGGCTTTCGCCACCCCATGTAGTGTTACCGAATAGGATTAGAATACTGTGCCTCTTTCTAGTAGTGACAAAGTGAAAATCCCCTTACATAAATGAATTAGTTTACTGTGCCCCTGTCTAGTAGTGACACAGAGGTGACCCCCGGGGTAAACCTACGATCTCCCATCCACTCATCAAGGTTTCTCTTGAAGAGTGTCAGTGAGGGGCTCTGCCTAACATGAACTGGGATTCTGTTCCAGAGCATGGGAAGCCTCTGAGTTATGAATCTATCCCTCCAGCATGTCCTATTCATACTTGTGCCGAGGTTTAAGTCTTTGGCTCTTGTGGTTCTGATGGATTTGGATCTTTTGAGGTGGAGCATGTCCATCAGATCCTGATTGGACATGGCCTTGTATGTCAGGCACAGATCACCTCTGAGCAGGCGGTATGCTACTAAATAGAGCTGGAGTTTCTTTAGTCTGGCAGAATAAGACATATGTTGGAGACCCTTGATCCTCTTGGTGAGGTACTTTTGTGGTCTCTCCAGCTGCTGCAGGTGCCAGGTGAGGTACATACCAAATGGGGCATTGTATTCAATCATGGGTCTGATAAGGGAGGAGTATAGGGGTACAATGACCTCCTTTGATCTGGATGTGAATCCCTTCATGATAAGGTGGGCAAGGTAGAATGTCTTTCTAACCACTTTGGCAACGTGGGTGTCAAATGAGAGGTCGCTGTCGACTTGAGTCCCCAGGTCTCTGATTACTTTTTCCGTACTCAGTGGGTTACTGTCTATGTGATAATTTGTGGGTACTTTGTTTTTCCCAAAGGGGATGACTATACATTTTTTGGCATTTAGATTAAGGCCATGATTCCGGCACCAGTTGTCCGTTTCTGTGAGGCCATTCTGTAGGATGTATGTGTCAGCTGGTGTATCGACTATGGCGCCTAGTTTGCAGTCATCTGCGAACTTCGTCAGCCACAACCCACCCATGTTTGCTTTAACTTCTGAGAAATAAATGCCGAACAAGAGGGGTCCCAGGACAGAGCCCTGTGGGACACCACTTGTGACTGGCTTTGAGTCTGACAAGGCTCCAGCGATTTTGACTTTATGGGTTCTGTCCTTTAGCCAGTTTGCAACCCATCTAGTGACATATGGGTTTACATTTAAGCTGCTGAGCTTATCTATGATGCCTGAGTGGGGTATTGTGTCAAAGGCCTTAGCTAAGTCCAGGTAGGCTGTATGGACTGCTTTGCCCTCATCAATGGCGCTAGTGACTGTTTCGAAAAAATCAACCAGGTTCAAAAGGCAGGATCTGCCCTTTACAAAGCCGAACTGGGTGGGGTCAAGTGTCTGTAGGTCCCAATGTCTCTGTTTATGAGTTCCATAATGATTCTTTCCATAGCTTTGCAGACCAGGCTGGTTAAGCTTATGGGGCGGTAGTTTCCAGGGTCTGCAGAGATGCCTCCTTTGTGAAGTGGGACCACTGTTGCTGTACGCCAGTGTTCAGGTACATATCCTGTGGTAAGACTAAGGTTAAATAGCATTTTTATGTGTGGGTTAAGCTCCTCTTGGAGTTCACGTAGCATGCAACCCGGGATGCCGTCAGGTCCCATTGATGCTGTGTTTTTAGCTTTGCTGAGGGCTGCTCTCAGCTGGACATCTGAGATGACAGGGAGATTACATTCAGCTGGGATAAGTATTTCATCTTTTGGGGGTGAGGGAGGGGAGAAATTTGCACTGAACCTGTCATATACTGTATATAACCACTTAAGAATTATGAATACTGTATTCCTTTCATGACATTGTACCTAAGTTTTTGCAGTATGATTTCTGTCATTCCAGTATGATTTCTGTCATTGTACCCAACAGCTTTATATATGATTTATTGTAAATGTTTTTTGCAGTATGATTTCTGACATTGTACCGAACTGTTTTCTGTATGATTTATTGTAAATGTTATCTCTCTATTTGTTTAGCTGCAAATGAAAATGTCTTACTGATTGTAAGTAAAATGCAAATACTGACTGCGGAGCTTTTCTCCTCGGGTCTCCACTGAAAACGAGCTAAACGTTCAGCTGTACTAGCCCAGTTAACAAATATAAAATAAATAAATACATTTTCCCTTCTTAGTTCACATTTTCATATGTCTCTGGCTCTCTCCTCTTATTTAAAAAATTAAGCTTAATTCTCACACTAGCAATATTGCTATTTCTTTGGTTGCTCTGTACTTTATTACATTGTGTTGTGTTTGCTAATTGTACTGTACCTATAAAAATAACAGTCCATATCAAAGATGAAGTATGTTGGAGGTTTTCGCATTGGTCCTCCACTGAAAAAATGTTATAGGCCAGTCGACTTTTCAGAGAAACAAATGGCAGTCAATCAATAAATAAAATGTATTCAACCCATAGTTATACGTCAGACAGCAAATAAATTATTAAAATCACAAAGAAAAAACAGGCATCCTTTAAAAGTCACTTACAAATGTGCCTCATTCTAAAATTTAACATAGTGCTTTGCCTTATAAAAGAATATACACATATATAAACAAGATGATGGCTGTGTTTATATATTGGCTACTGTAAATTTTAAAACACTGTTGCATCCAGCCTCAATTGTAATTTTTTTCACAGTATTCAAGCCTCTCCTCCCAATTGCCACCCCTGTCATTGTGATTGACTTTTTCTAAGACAGAACATAAAAATTGCTTAAAATTAAGGAATAAAAGGGCATGCATGCTCAGGGTACTTCTATGATCTCTTTTCCATGCATTATAATTCTGCTTGTGCATTCTTTCCCTTAAATTCCTTTCTGTCTTTCCCACATACAAAGAATTGCATGCTTCACAGTAAGCTGAATAAACTGCCTCTTTAGATATTCAGTTTTTATGGAACGTAAAATACTTTGGCTTAATCCCATTTCTCCTCTGTTGACTGCATTGATAAATGGACACTGATATGCACACCCCTCATTTGAAGGTATCCCCTTAGGGGATTGTTCTGCTTGTGTGTTAACTTAACACTTCCTTTGTTGGAACTGCTTTTAAAACCAAAATGCAGCGAATTTTGTAATACTTCATCCTTAATTCCAACGCAAGTGACAATAGTGCAGTATTCTTTATTTTACAGTGACCCCCCCCCTATTAATATTCCAAAATGTGCACGCTGATTGGCCAGCGTGCCCATTGTAAATCCCACAATATACCAACGGAAAAAAGGTCCGGTCGCCCGTTGGTATAAAGTCCTCAAAATATATTTTTTTAAACAAAAAAAAAAAAAACGGAGCAATGAAGACTTTCTTTTCTCCGTTGCTTCCGTTTTTAAGCATTGATGTACTGGGTATGCGTAGGAACGCAAGTCCCATATGCATGGGCAGTACATCAAAACAGGGAAGCAGTATACCACAACCAGTGGAAGAACAGTAATGCAAAGACATTATTTAAGAAAAGTAAGTATTTTTTTTTTAAATAATGTCATTGTATAATAGAGATAACCAACTCTGTAGTTGGCTTTATTTAATCACTCGGGCTTCGCCCTCATGGATTAAACCACACCAATTGTGGGTAAAGCATCAATATACCACACCACATCATCAGTTATTGCTTTAATAATCTTGGTATTTGCCCTATAATCCAGACTATAGTGTAGAATCATTGCCATTTCTATCTTCACTTTAACTTATTGTGGTACCAGTATCAGTATATCCTGTAATTGCCCCAAAATAGATCTGCACTTGGAACATCTGTCAGTTTTAGGTTTACTGGCTGTCTGCTCCAACATGAATATTCGACCATTATCCTTGACATTCTCACCATCTATACTTTCACCAGGTTATCCTCTGGTGGTAAACATGGCAACTACTGAAATGTAGATTCAAGTTAGAAAAGTTTGTTTTTCTGTCAGTATAAGAAACAAACCTGCCTGCTTCTGCATATTTGGAAAATAGCACATCCAGATAGAGTATACTATCCCTTGACAAACTCAGAGAAAGCCTCAAAAATTCAGTATTGCTGTTAAAATAAATCAAAAATGCACATAGTAGTACTTTAGGTTCTAACCACAATTAATATATATATATATATATATATATATATATATATATATATATATATATATGTATATATATATATATATATATATATATATATATATATATATATATATATATATATATATATATATATATATATATATATATATATACATATATATATATATATATATATATATATATATTTTTTTTTTTTTTTTTTTTTTTTTTCCAGGAATGTCAAGTTCAGAGTCCAGTGGTTAGCAAAGATGGAATTGAAAACATTAACCCCAGGATTTACTAAAATCTGTGTAGGCACCATGTAGAACCTACACAGAATGTATCCATTGCACAGCCATGGCCCCCCTGCATATTAATGATGGCGCACTGCCACGGGAGAGAATAGGAACAGGGATATTGAATTGGTGTAGGGAAAAGTGTAGAAGCTACCCATGCTTGTGGATGCATACAGGGTGAGACTCCCTGTGCTGCTCCCCACTACTGCTGAAATGATATGAATTGGTTCAAATGTGTAATATTGTATTTTAATTTTTTTTTCTGTTTTTGCAAGTTTGTGCTGCATGGTGTGGCATGGTGCAGAGAGCAGCAATGCCAAGCTGTGCTCATATACAGACAGCTGACACCTGCCAAACATCTAAAAATAGAAACTGGATGTCATTAATTATCATAATTACATATTCTTTTATTTTATATTTTTTTCTGCTTTTTTTTTTAATTGCTGTTTGCATGGCATGGCACAGAGTGCCGCAGAGCCAAGCGGTAATCATACATACATAGCCGACAGTTGCTAGACATCTAAAAATAGAAACTGGATGTAATTCATTATTTATATCTGAGTCTACTGAAGCACGTTTCCATGACATACAGCAGAGCTTAGCAGTGCTAACAGATAGCCCAGTAGTATATGTGAAGGTATACTAGGTTTCATAATATCCAAGTAGTTAAATGGGTAGAGATAGAGCCTAATGCTTAGTAGGTCCCGAGATTGAGCCCATAGCAGTGATAAGATGTCACTAATTTAATTCATTATATATGTTTAATTTTAAAAACAAATTGTGAAATATGGCACTGCTGCACTATGCTGAACACTGCTTAAACATGCTAATGGCTACTTTTGTTTGTACGGTGCTAAGCTTAGCTAAAACATTGGTTGTGTGAGTTTTCATACTGCTTAGCTGCACTTACCTGGTTTGCACAATGCTAAGCATTGCTGCACTTTTTTGAGTGTTGCTCAATGATGTGTAAGGGAGGGAAAACAGCCTACATTAGGCACAGTAGGTGGGAATTCTGCAACAGTCTTTGGAGTCTGATCAACTGCTGATATAGCAGGTGGTACTGGTGAAGGTGTGTGCTTTCTGCAACAGAGATGGGGAATTCAGGAGTCCAGGGTCTTTGCTGGGTTCCTGGTAAAAAATCATGAACCCAGGATGCTGCAGGGCAGTTTCCAGGGCTCAGAGTGTAAGGTGGAGGCCTGGGATCAGTTGGCCAGGGAACTCACCAGTGTTACTGGTATCTCCCACACAAGTGAGCAGTGTCGTCACCATTATGATGACCTGAAGAGGAGAAAGAGAGGAACCTTGGACACCTGTGTCCATGAATCTAGAGCTGGAAATGCCACACAAATATGTAAGTATGTTTTCTACTGTTTTACCAATATGCAAGCTGAATGTCTGCAAAACTGGTATGCATAATAGTGTGCTTCTTTCCTAACAACTGCAGCTGAGAAGGCTCACAATGTGGAGTCCCATGTTGGGGGCCTGGCCAGGTTGCACCATCATGAGTGTGGTATGTATGTGTTTATAATACTAACTGTAGTGCAATAAGCAAGAAAGAGTAAAGTATTTACTGCAATAAAGTATACACAATAAAAACTGTAGTGCAATAAATGAACAATAAGCACTGTAGTGCAATAAATGGGCATCTAGAGCTGTAGTGCAATAATTAAACACTAACAACTGTATTGCAATAAACAATACCAATAGCAGTAAGCAAATGGTGTACATAGCCATTGTAGTACAGCAGTATGCATTGCTTGCCTATGGTAAGGTTGCTGCAGTCAAGTGTAACACTTTAGTAGTTGTAGAATGCAAAACTAATGTCCTACAAACTGTATTGTTTAACTCATAGTATGATCCAAGACTGTCTTCAGGCCAATATCAGTCATATAAAGCTCTCTGTTCCTCCTACATCAGGTAATAGAGGTATATGGGTGAGGACCCCACTCTATGGGCAGATATTATGTGGACTTCACAGACATTTATAAACAATACCAATAAAGTGTTAAGCAGCATTGCTGAATCCTACAGAAATCTGTTTTATTAAATGCTGTATGGCTAATTTTCCATGCTAGTGTGTTCTACTGTCACTGCAGTCAACTACAGCACTATAATAGCTCTAGAATGCAAAGCAAATTCAGTTACATAATGCTGTCTTTTTCTCCCACTCCAAGAACAAAAGTTATATGGGTGAGGTAGCCCATGTTATGAACAGATATGACTCTGGTTACATTTCACAGACATTTATCAGCAATACCAATAAAGTGTTAAGAAGCATTGTTGATTTCTAAAGAAATCTGTTTCAGTAAATGCATAAAGTCTGTATGCCATGCATGTGTGTTCTGCTGTCACTGTTGTCAAGTATAGCACTGTAATAGTTCTAGAATGCAAAATGAATTCAGTTACATAATGCTGTATTTTTCTCCCACTCTAGGAACAAATGATATATGGTCTAGCTAGTCCATGTTATGAGCAGATATGAGTGTGCTAACATTTCACAGACACTTATCAACAATACCAATAAAGTGTTAAGCAGCATTGTTGATTCCTAAATGCATCTGTCTACATATTCCCAGAACAGCTGTATTCCTTGCATGTCTGTACTAAGCTGCTGCAGTCAATGTTACATTTTTTGCAGATGTCCCCTGCAGTTACAGCTATTGAGTTCTATTCCCATGCCTGCCAACTAAGGCTTGATGGATTTCTAGTTTATGTACTGTACATAAACATGCCTCTCAAGTGTCACAATTTCACATAATGTAATTAAAACTGCCTAATCCATCTGTCACATGATTACCAGAAAAATGATTAACTGGAATGTAATGTATTACCAAATCTGTTTACAGAACACCTTGGTAGTTATAGAAATGTACATTATGTGAAAGTGTTCTGTGTAGATGTGCACCTGCATTTGTTATTGCTCGCCTCATACTGACCTATGCTAACAGCTTGAGAGGTATGTATGTGCTACATCATCTATAGAACTGTAGTCACTGTACTCAAAACTGACACTACATGCCTGTAGAGTATTTATTATCAGTGTTTTCAGGGATATAGCCTGCATTGTCAGTAATGGACTGTTTTTCTCTCTTTCCCCACCCCTTATCTTCATTTAGTTATTATTGTTATTTATTATGATTTAATATTAACGCATTTTGTTAAACTAACTATAGTTTTGCAAAATGTTATGTATTACTGTTATGTGTTATTATGATTCAATATTAACATATTTTGTTAAACTACCTGCTTTATTGGCTTAAGGTTTACTTCTTACTGGCATACTGTTGCCATACTGAATGTTATGTTACAGATAATATACATTAATATGTATCAAAATTAATTAAAAAGATGTTCCATTCTGTTAATAATAACAATGGTTTGGTTATTACTCACCTTAACTTATTGCTATACCTCAATTATCACAGCACGTCAAGGTAGGCCAGTTCATGCTCATCTGCATATCTTGTCAACCAGCTGTGGCACCGGGTCCCAGCACATCTAGGACCCAGACCAATGGTGCTCCCTCTGCTACCACTGCAGTACCTGTGGCATTAGGTAGCACCACCCCACGGGACAGGGTCTGGCTCCCCTCTGGGACCAGTGGTGGAGGTGGAGTTGTCACCCAGGATGAGCTCCCAGTCTTGGTGCACAAGATAGTCTAATGTGGGATTGACCACCACCTGCACTAGATTGAGGGCATGCTGGCTGACCTGGTGGGGCAGCCTCTCCCTTTTGCCCAGTATCCAGCACTGCCACCCCCAGAGCAGTGAAGAAGCAGTGCTAACAGTCCCAAGGGTGGGGATGTGAGCCATGCTGCTACATTCTGGAGGCACATGGGACTTGGGTTCCACAACACCCTCCCTATCCAAGGTGTTCACCCCCTCATGTGTCACACACTGCCCCTGTCTACTGTCTTGTCTGTCTAAAATGCATCCTCACCTGCCCAACTTACCTCCCCCACATATACCTATATCCCTTCCTCAACATCCCACTCTCACCTTAAAAGAAATGGGTACCTGTCCCAAAAAAATATCATCCCATACATAGTACTCCATTTCACACTTGTGTCCACTGGACACACATAATTTGGTCCAGTTAGCTTAACACTACAGTTATATTGTCCTCACCCCTCTCTCTGGGGTTGAGAGCTCAAAGTCATGTATAAATTCTGTCACACATTTGTTGCCGTACAAGAAATGGATAGCTATGGTTCTTTCCTATACCCTTCCTGCACATCCCCACCTGCCTTTCACTATATTTTTCCTCCTGCTTGCATGCCATTTCACCACTTTCCTATCTCCCCATTTTCTTTTCTTTATTTTTTTTTAGCATGTTGCTGCGCAACTCACTGTGTCAAGCAGCTTCGCTAAGCTCATCTAAATAGAGGTATATTGACTATAAGTGTTTTTAAATTTGTAATACACACTTACAAAATAAACACCTGTCCCATATTTTGAACCACCCAAGACCATCTCACCTGCAGACCAATACACTAAACTGCCACACCACAGAACTCTTAATTAAAACAAGTGGTTTAAAGAAAACATAGTAATTGCCAGTTACATTCCTTAATTGTGTTTCAGTGGACCTGGACACCGTGCCATGCAAACATACCTCAGACTCTGGTGCAATAGTACACCACTAGAAAGCCAAAGACATAATAATGGATGTAAGTGAGGCCTGTGGCAGCAGGTAAATGTCCCCTTCAGCTGCAACATGTAGAAAGACATCTGCTAAGGCATTAATGGCAAAATACATGTTCAGCTGGGACTTTGGTGCACACACACATCCATATAAAGCCATGCACATACTGATGGAGATAGAAAATGTATGCCACAGCCTGTATGTGTGCACATATACCTTGCAAATACACCTGCTGAAGCAGTGACTCAGTAGCTCAGTCTGGTAATCACCCTGCAAACAGCACATTTTGCCATACACAGTCCTGGGTTCAAATCCAGTGGTATATAGAACTGAATATACAGTAATGTGAAGGCAGCAATTAGTGACTGAGTCATGCACTCTTTATCCACGCATTGCATTTCAAATGACATGTCTGCTTTTCACTAATGGAAGTCACATGCCTGTAATTAGGAAGACACTTCACATATTCCTATAGGAAAACTATATGTGCATAAAGTTGCACATCCTGCATTAATATGCATTCACAAAGAATGTCAATGCAGGTACAGCAAATAAGGGCCACTAATATCAGAGTGCACCACACAATCTTTCCAAAATCACTGTGCAGATTATCACAGCTGTGCAGCTAACATACAGATTTGAAGTCCCTGCTTGTAACAAGACTTGCCCTCATGCATGCTACAAATTACTACCAGACTGTAACACATGGCCTGGTAGGTGCTCAAATGGTGGACATATTCTTATATTTATACCCCATCTTACTCAAGGACACACCAAACATGTTGCCTAGTACTCTGTTAGTGATACCATTGTCTAACATACTTCACTTAAACACATGCCTTAATTGGAGTGGAAATGGCAGCCTCACTCTAGCTCTGCCTCTACAAGGCTGACATAGCTTCTACAGTTACTCTTACAGCTTGTTGTCCTTCAAAGTGTTCACACTTTCTGCCTATGTCTATTACCTACAGCAGCAGCTGCAGTCTATAGCACTATTAGCACACACATCCCTATGTAAAGGTTTCTGCTACAGACTTATCCTCTGTGACAATGTAGTCTCCTCACCCCAGTAATGTCCAGCACAACATATCAGAAAGGGCCCTAATCTACACAAAGGCCTTATATATTGTACAGTGGTTGCATGCCATTGGCTGAAGATAGTGCAAATCAGCTGTGTTGGTTGCAATTAGCATTCCAGACCCTCACATTTGTTTAGAGGTAATCACCTAGTGATGAGAAGCATGTTTAAGAGGCAAGCAACTGGCTATGGGGAACCATTCTGTGTGAGACTTTCCTCACACAGAGCATGCATTTGTGAAAACTTTACTATCACCAAATATCAACAGAGGAGTACTGCACTCCATCAGGTATGTAACTGATTATGTTTACAACAGAATGCGGATAGATGAATAGACTTACAGGAAATAGGGATTACAGCATTAAGCCTGTCTTAGATCTGTGATATTGACATGTCTTTGATCTCCTGCTATCTTACACCTACACAGGACATACAATATATCAAAGGTGCATTGTCATTTGCCATTGTATCACACTGGTCTCATTGGGCTGTCCCTTTATAATGTTTGTAAAAGCACACTACTGCTTGTGTGGCACTGTTCTTATGACATATTATCAGGGGGTTGCCTGTTTGAGACACACCACAGTAGACTCGAGTGATGACTGTATGATAATACAGCAGTATCTGTCATGGCACTCACAGGAATACCTGACTATTGCTACTATCTCAGTTGTTCGTTAGAAAATAATCCTCACGAGTAAAGCACCTTGAAAACAAAAAGGAAAGCTCCAACGATAAAAATATTTCAAGGTTGCAACATGTAGCTTGCCATGTATTGTTCCAAAGTAGTATATAACTGATATAGATACCAAACGATACATAAAAAATACTTTCTTTATTGGTATAAACAGTGGTAAGCGCTTTCACGTCTAAAAGTTGTATTCACACACTTAGTATGTTTGCACACTGTGGAGTATGACATGTGTGAGCAAGCAGTGAACAGTGCCAGCCATTCTGTCCTTGCTTTATCCATATATGGTGTGCTTCCAAGTATATGATCCTGTAATTTATTCCCCTTTCGTTGTCTTTCAGGAATCATGTACTTTATATGCCATGAACCCTTGTCTGATGTAGAAAATTAAATTATACTGGAAAAAACTATGGCAACATCATCACATCCTACTGTCCAGGGGGAGGTAAAAGAGGGAACAGCAGGCTGCAGTTTGGGCAGACCTTGGCCATAATGTGAATGGCATGGGCCATCAGGACAGGACATATGATTAGGTTCAACACCGCACAATGGACATGATCAATGCTGCACAATGAAGGACAGCAGAGGTAGCCAGGGATCATGCCATAACGAGTGGAGGCCCTGCCATGGAACAACTACTCTCAGCCACTGAGGAATTCCTGGCAAACCTAGGCACACACAACAGCTCCCAGACATCCATCATACCAAACATCGTGGAGGTAGGTGCCACAGTTTCCACAGCAGAGGAGCATGCAGATAAGCTTATTGTAATCAGCACTGTAATACTGTAGCAGTCAGTGTGTCAGACTGTACATACTTTTACGTGGGTGTCAGGTCTTTGTTCTTTGGGGGGAAGGGTTTAACCTCAGTTGCACTCTCATACTCAGAATGTGACCAATACAACAAGTAACACAGTAGCTACTGTAAATGTGAAAGATATGGATGCATTACCTTTTTGTGCTGCAATGTGTGTCGGTACTGACATTACCTCACCCTCAACTTTTCACAGGTCCGTCAGGTATTGGCCAAGACTGTGTTCCTGCTCCTGGTAAGTATGACACTGTTTTGTTAAGAAACATTTATATTCTATTAAAGTTAAGGGCCAGAATAATGCCCTATTTAAACATACTTTTGTCTGTAAACAGAGTAGAATGTTTTTATTTTCCAGTCTGGAAGAGGTACCTAAGGATCTTAGAGGGGGTAATCACAGGAGTGTAGCTGAAAAAAATAAAACAATTTCACAGTGACAGTTAAAAGCAGATAAGTCTCCTGATTTAAATGAGGCAATTACTCTAAAATGCATTTTAAAAAACAAAAGGTTGATAGGAAAATAAATTAGGCAGTGAAACGCATATTTCAATATATTTGCTAAGATAGGTGTACTGTGTTTTTATGTGTTGTTTTATCAAGTTTATTTTCATATTGATTAATTAATAGGTAAATTTTACTGGTCAGGTTTTACTTGATTTACTTGAAGTGATTGTTATAAAGGTCTTGAGTTGAATGTGTATTTTCTTCTGAGGAAGTCTTTTTTGGACAAAAGCGGAGAAGAAAAATGTTTTGCCACTAATCCAGTTGTGGGTCTTTGTTATTATGAGTATTGGTGGATTTGTTGTACACAATAGTGCAGGTATTCATGTACCACTTTTTTTTTACTTATCACAGGAGACCCGGGGGTTGGTGTCTGTCCCCTACACAATCTGATATCAGTGTTTCTTTAGGCTCTGATCATGATGGAAGCCACAGTGAGGCACAGGTGGGGGTGTCGAGGGCTGAATTTGTCCCAAACGTAGACATCCCTCTTCTGCCTCCATGGTCACTACACACAGTCAGTATGCCCAAATATACCCAGTCCCCAGAGGCTACAGTTATTGGACAATCAGAGGGTGGGGACATTAAACAGGAAAGTGTGGCAACTATGGCTCCAGTGAGCGTAGATACTGGCCATAGCCACAGAGCTGGTGAGGTCCCACACAGACGGATTGACAAGGGTGCTTGTAGGAGGCCTGCTGTCTGTCCACCACCTGTTGCAGGTGTCACATCACAGGTCACATGGCATATGTTTTGGGCCATCATGGAGGCACAGGAATGTTCTGAATGGAGCAACAGACATATGCTTAGGGTTATGGATGCAGCACAGTCTGACATCCGTGAATGCCACCACCTCATTGGGGAAACTCTGGATTGGTTGATTGACAGAAGGTGGGCTGAGACAGTGTCTGTCTTGGACTGAACATTGTCTGTGCTGGAATGTGTGGTTGCATTTGAGCATCAGACTTGTGGACATAGGTTAGCAACCCCATCTGCGGGGAGTCCACATGGCTGTGCACAATCACGCTCCCTTGGTGGCAGTATTTCCAGTGCTACAGAGGGGAGTGTGCTGTCCACACCATGATGTAGAAGGCATGGGCTTGTGGTCCTGGGTATTCCTGTGGGGGACATGGTGCCTGTAAAGAGGAGTCACCGTCTAGCACTGCTTCTGACTTTGGGCATGGAGGTGCCAGTGCAACTCCTGGCAGAGCCAGTTCCCGTGTTCAGGGCTGGAGACAGTGAACTGTCAACTCTACCACTTATGGTTCAAAGCTGTCCAACACAAACATATGTAGTGCTAGCAGTGAGCTTGACTGTATACACGCACACACTGACACACCACTGAAAAATGAAAGTCATCTACAGACACACACGGGAAATTTCCATTGCTAGTACCTGATGGTGACTCCTGTTTACAGGGTCCATGTCCCCCACAGGAATGCCCAGTACCACAAGCCCATGGACTTCAACATCATGGAGCCAGGGTACATTTTTGGCTAGGCTTATATAAGCCCTAGGGCCAATTGCCTAGTACCTACCTGTGAACCACGGTCCATCTTATCTGCTTTCATTCCTGACTCACAGACATGCTGTCAACTGTTTGGGTCAGCCTAGGCCTCATGCACCATCACACAACACCCTGTGCAAGTGATGATAACTGTGCCACATCCATGTCATCCTCGCCATCGATGTAGGGAAATGAAGCTATGTGTCTGATCCACAGAGTGACTATATTAGTCAATATGTACTTGTGTAATGCAGTGTTGTTTTACCCTGCTACATGTAGTGGTTAATGACAGATACTGTATTCTGGCATTTGTTATGAGTATGCCACATACGTTTGTGTATCCTATGTTGTATGATGTTGTAATGGTTGTATAGTTACACAATGACAGGTGTGTCATGGACCTGTTTCTGTTTCTGTTTCTGTTTCAAGAGTCTGTTTGGATAACCTACAGATACACAGTGGCAACAAAGCAGCATAGGATGGCATGTCAGCACAGCAGAAATATGTCTTCAGCAAGGTACAGCACTATAAGTGCATGGCTCCATAGGTTCATATGTGTATAGCAGACTAGCAAGGACAATGGTGGCATTCAGCGTACTTTTGCATCCCTAATCTGTGAATAGGTCTGCTACCCTTGATAAGTGCCACCAGGATTTTGAGAACACACATATCTATAAGCTGTGGTGATGGAGATGATCCATCTACAAATATCATGTGTCCAGTACAGACAGTTGCCAAACACCAGTTATGATTGGCATGTTCTGCATCTCATTTTGTAACCTGCACATGCTGTGTCACAGCAGATGTGTGCTTCAAATGCATAGGGAGTCTGTTTCAAGTAGGGCACACTGTCTGTGCTACATACCTGTCTCTCCAGCATGTACTGTGTATGCCACAATGATGATGTGGGTGTGTACAACAGGGCAGACATGTGTTAGTCCTATCATGGATATGCGGGAGGTACACAGTGGGATCTGACACCTCCCTTTATGGAACTCTACACATCCCCTCCAAAGCATTTAGGAGACAGACTACACATGTATGGTCGTGACACAGACTCCATAGGATAGGTTATCTACACTGTGTGTTGGTGTACCATGGAACCTGTGTCGCTACTACAGTTGTACAATATGCCTGTATAGTAACATAGCAAGGGTGCCATTGCACACAATGATAGGTGTGATGAGTGCCACATTTAGTATAGCAGTGATATTCTGGAATGTACATCCCAAACCTGTCTGCATAGGTTGTACAACAGTGAATGCATCCCCACATTTTACTGACCAGTGAGAGTCAAAGGCTACATTACCTTCTGTGTCCATAACTCCATATGTAATGGCTCAACTGTGTGCACCAATAATGGAATATAATGAACTCCACTGGTGACTGTCATCACTGTGGCATAGGCTTGACAAGGTGTATGACAATATTAGGCCAGCAGGCCTTGCTGGAAACTGTATACATCATGTACAGACTGTTATGAGAACTGGTGGATAGGCAAGTATCTGACAGTCAGACTCTGGGCAGATAGCACTGGGAGACCTATGCCTGAATGACGCCAGTCACCACTGGAGTTCACCATCCTCCATTACTGGCATACCCCATCTACCTATTCCATCTCTGCAGTCACAGTCACTGTCAGTGACATCTGACTGAGTACAATGGCAGGTGATTGCATACTGGAAGCTGTCACAGAATCCCACACAGAACCAAGAGTAATCTAGGATGGCTTACAGTCAGTTGTACTCTGAGCCACTGACAAAAACTAACTGCCAATGACTGCACAATACTATCCTGTGGGAAATCATCCACCTCTGCAAAATATTGTAGTGTAACAGTCAAATGGTTGCGCTGATTACAGTCAGTAGGCATGATCTTGCCTTGAGCAAAAGTAACAGAGCTTGGTCCAGTGTCAGTAGGTGTATGACAGTGTCAGTGCTTGTATCCATGCTAACGCCCATCATGGCATTTCAGGTGACATGACTCAGAGATCTGGGGCCACTACTTGGCACTACATGCTAGTTGCCCTCTATGCAAGTAAGTATTGCAGTTACTTCCAGCATGTTGCAAGATGAGAGTCATGCAATGTGACTGTACAGAGCACAGACAAACACATTAGGGAAGTGTAATATGTACACACTGTGTTGCTTAGTTGTGCTGCAGCAGTACTGTAACATCCCCACATGAGGAATCAACATAGTGCATCATGTGTTTACCAATATGGGTGAACAGTACAGCTCCCCTCAATGTGAGGTCCTCCCTGGTGGGATCTGACTACAGATCAGTCTCCTTAGAACTACTGGCATGTACCCCCCCTGCAGACAAGACAGACATATATGTCAAGACAGCCATTTATTACCTCCTGTGGGATGGTTGACATAGTGTGACTGCACCTCCCCTTTCAGATGGGACAGGAAAGTATGCAGAGCTCTACACCTATGCATTATGTCAGCAGCAATACAACTGCATGAACTCAGTTGTACATGACAGGAGGGACACAAGCTCATCATGGATCAACAAACCTGACTGATGGACAACTGCCAATAGCAGGCTGTAGAATAACAGGTGGACAGAGCTGTGTGACAGTTGGGGTGAAGGTACCCTGGGGGCCCTTAACATGGAGACACTACCTCCTCAGCTAAAAGAAGCATATAGTGTTGTCATGATATTGTGCAGATATGGTAAGTGACAAAAGTAACCACCCATACAAAGCAGACTCACAATGCACAGTGTAGTTACATGTGTGACCTCAAAGGACAGGACCAGATTGTCAGTGAACTCATACATCATGATGCCACATATGATGGGTCTGTACTGATACCGAACCTGTACACCCACAATGTCTGCATCAACTACACTCCCTTGTCCCCACCACATGTGACATATGACATTCCTACAACCTGTCCCATAACTTCCTTATTTACAGAGCAGTTCATAACTGGCCTCTCATTGGAAGATACACAGCATCTATTGCACATAGGTTCATAGGTTCATAGGTAGGTACTAGGCTATTGGCTCTAGGGCCTATATAAGCCTAACTAAATGGTACCCTGTCTTTTTCCACCCTAGAAAATTATTTTCATGAGCCCCTGTCAAGCAGAGCCACAGAAGTGATCCCCAGGGTCAATTTCCTATCTCCCGTCAACATGCTAACATTCCAGGCTGCATCCCACGTGTGATCTGACAAGGATGTCTAACACCATTGGGAAACCCTTGCAATCATAACAACACTACTGACTGTACATCAGCTGAGTGGAAAATGGCAAATGTTATACCTTTGCATAGTGGTGGTGCCTTCACTGACCAACATAAATATATACCTCTTTGTCTGAGTATCTATATCTGTATGCCTGTAGGGGCAATCATAATGGAACTGATGGGCACACATATGTGTTCTACACACAGTTACCTGCACACAGTTTGCTTGTGTGACAGGGGGAGCATGACTGTTACACATGAACATTTCCAAGGCAGTCACCATGGACCTGGGTGAATGAACATCAGGGCATACAACCCCCTAGAATGAGCTAAGCCATCTGACTATATCCCCCACTCAGGCAACATTTATAAAGCACCCAATTAGCCAGCCACAATACTGTCATTGCAGGGGTCACTAAGTGGCCCATTGTTGGCACACATACGCAACATAGGAACATCTACCTCCAGTAACTGATCTGTAAGAAGCAGTGCTCGACGGGCCACAGTCCTGGGTCCTCTACTGCTTGGAATCTATTCAACTACAATATATGTGACTACTGAATGAGTATAGCTAACAATGTTGACTGATGCCTACAAATTGTGAGCACTCATAGAGTCTTTGTGGTATGTCACTATCCTGCAAAAGAGTATTGCGAACACATGCCTGTTAACATACTAATGGGTATAAACTTTATGCAAATATATATGTAGTATCATTCCAATCAGTTAGATCTATGTACCTAGTAAAGTTAGACCTATGTACCTAGTAAGTAGCACATCAATTGCAACATGTGATGTACATACTCAGGGGTGAAAGAAATGGGCAAACAGACCTGGCCACACAGGTTTACACCTAATGTGCCTCAGATCACCATGTCTCTACAGTAGTATGGCAGGAATCATATGGCATAGCTAAGGCCACAGTCACATGTAAGTGACATACTCGTAACCTCCAAGTACTCTTCCCTCAGCATGCCGATATCTGGTATAATGGCCATTTGGCAATGTACCCTTCCAAGCAGTACTAGTAGTGGCACCCAACAGTATGGTCTCTCATAAGGACACTTCACATATTCAGTATGGGTTCAATAGCAATCATCTGCAATGAGTGTCATTGTCACCTGTGGCATATAGGTTACTCATTGGTGATCTGTGCCTTGCATACGGGCAATGTGTGACCCTGCTTGATTGCATATGCTATCTGTAGGAGGCATAGGAGATAGACAACTCACTATAAGGACATAAACTCTGTATATGACATTATTACTACATGTTTGTAGGAGAGATTTGTCTAGCAGACTTATACACACCCTTGCAACAGAAACCTGCCTAATGGCATGCAGAGAACCTCAGTGCACCTCACCATATGCCATCTGTATGATTGGCTGGGCGACCATCATCTTAACACAGGGCATCTGCCTGTGTCCCGCTTGGAGTGGGGGAATGTGCTGACCCTGTAACTATAGGTATTAAGATGTCTATGATTGTGAGGGCTGTATGGCCATTATGCTAGTGAAGTTCAAACATCCTATGGTTGCATAACATGATGTAAAATGCTCTAACAGGCTCACACAAAAACATAGCTACATTGAGGCTAGAACAGCTTCCAGTCATTGAGTACAGTACACACCAAGGCACACACATAGTGTAAGTTGGTTGTATGTAGATGAGAGCACTTACCTATGCATTGGTACACATTACAGACCACAGTATTTGATGCCCACAACACACTTCTTGTCTGCTAGTACTATCAGTTTAGGACATATTATGCTTGATGATATCAACAAGCCTTGTTGTGGTTAGTCCTTAGGGGGGCACATAGGTTCATAAGTTCATAGGTAGGTGCTAGGCTATTGTCCCTAGGGCTTATATATAAACTTAGCCAAAAGGTACCCTGGCTTTCGCCACCCAAAAAAATTATTTTCCTGTGCCCCTGTCGAGCAGAGGAACACAGGTGATCCCCAGGGTGAATTTCATATTTCCCATCCACTCATCAAGACTTTTTTTGTAGAGTGCTAATGAGGAGCTTTGTTTGATACAGACAGGTAGTTTGTCCCAGACTTTGGGAAGTCTCTGGGACAGGAATCTATCCCTCCAGCATGTTCTGTTTATTGTGATGACAAGGTTTGGGTCCCTAGAGCGTGTAGCTCAGAGGGATTGGGATTTCTTCAAGTGGAGCATGTTCAACAGCTCTGGGTTTGACATAGATTTGTATGTTAGGCAGAGATCACCTCTGAGTAGGCGATATGTGATAGATTAAAGCTGGAGTTTTTTGAGACGGTCTGCGTAGGGCATCTGTTTGAGGCCAGTAATCCTCTTTGTGAGGTATTTATGCGGCCTTTCCAGTTGTTGTAGATGTCTTGTGAGGTACATACCAAAAGGGGCATTGTACTCTATAATAGGTCTAATGAATGACAAGTAGAGGGGAACAATGACCTCTATTTTCCTGGATGAGAAACCTTTTGTGATGAGGTGTTCCACGTAGAAGGATTTCCTGACTACTGTGGCTATGTGATTATCAAAGAAGAGACTACTGTCCATCTGTGTCCCAAGGTCTCTTATCACACTTTTAGTGTTAAGTAGACTACCACCTATGCGTTAGCTCATGGGTACAGAGTTTTTACAAAAGGGGATGACAATGCACTTTTTGGCATTGAGCTTGAGGCCATGGCTTTGACACCAGGCATCTGTCTCAGTGAGGCCCTTTTGTAGGATGTCCACATCGTTAGGAGTTTCGATTATGGCTCCTAGTTTGCAGCCATCTGCAAACTTCATTAGCCAAAGACCTTCTGTGTTAGCCTGTACTTCAGAGAAGTAAATACCAAACAGGAGAGGATACAGGACTGAACCCTGTGGTACTCCACTTGTGACTGGTCTGAAGTAGGATTTGGAGTCTGCTACATTCACAGTGTGAGTTCTGTCAGTGAGCCAGTTGGCACCCATCTTGTGACACAGGGATTTATACCTAGTTTAGTGAGGTTATCTATAATTCCAGAGTGGGGGATAGTGTCAAAAGCCTTGGTGAGATCTAGATAGGGTGTGTGAACCACCTTACCCTCGTCTGTAGCTTTGGTGACTGCTTCAAAGAAATCTATCAGGTTTAGGAGACATGATCTGCCTTTTACAAACCTGAACTGGGTGGGGTCCAGAGATTGGAGATTACCAATGTCCTTGTTTATAAGTTCCATGATGATACATTTCATGGCCTTGCAGACCAAGCTCATTAGGCTAATAAGGCAGTAGTTTCTTGGGTCCATGGTGGCTCCCCCTTTGTGGATTGGGATAAACATCGCTGTGCACCATTCAGTGGGCACAAAGCCTGAGGTGAGGCTATGATTGAACATGGTGCTTAAGTGGGGTGCCAGTTCATTCTGTAGTGTGTGTAGAATGCAGCCTGGGATGTTGTCAGGTCCCATGGATGCTGTGTTCTTGGCTTTGCAGAGTGTGATTTTTACCTATGCAGCCGTGATTACAGGAACTTTGCATTCTTCCAGTATAAAGATGGGCCTTTTAGGGAGTGAGAGGGGGGTAAAGTTAGCAATGAACCTATCTGCCAGGATGTTGGCAATATCAGTTGGTTCTGTATATTTAGTGCCATTGTGCTGTAACTCAGAGCAGATCTGAGTGTTGCCATTTAGATTCTTAACATAGCTATAGAATGCTTTGTGGTTGTCTTTAGAATCAGTGGCAATTTTGTTTTCATAACTAGCTTTGGAGGATCTTATGAGAGATCTCAGCTTCTTACTGAGGCTGACCAAGGAGTTCCTCCAATCATGGGATTTTATTTTTTGCAACAGTCACTTTCTTCTGTTGTAGAGTTTGTTTATGGCAGGGGACCACCCGATTGGCTTCCTTTTTTGGATGATAGCATCTTGGTTTTGTTAGGGATAGCATGATCCATGCACTTGTCTAAGTACTTATAATGTGCATTTGTATAGGATTCAGCAGTCATACCTCTATTGTCCATCTGCATGGGTGTCGTGAAGTTTGCCACTTCTGTCTTAAGAAGCGTGAAGTTGGCTTTGGAGAAATCTTTTACGGTCGTTTCCCTAAATGGGGCAGGATATGGATGTCTAGGGTGATTAGCTTGTGGTCGGATCTGACCAATGAGGAACTGACCTCTGGTGTGGAACACTGGTCACCAATGTTAGTAATGACCAGGTCTAGGATATTGCTGCCCCATGGTGGGGGTGTGGATAAAGTGATCCAAGGCATTGGAATTTTTGAATTCCAGAAAACGTTGAGCAAAAGAGTTGGTACATGAGTAGTTTCCCAGTTAATGGTGGGGTAGTTGAAATCACCCATTATTAGGGTGTTGGATTGTACCCTAATATTTTCCAGTGTATCAAGAAATGAGGAGTGGGAATCCTGGGGCATGGTGGTGAATCTGTATCAAGTTACAATTTGGATTACTGTCTTGCCCAGAGTTAGTTGCACTTGGATAATCTCAGATGCATTATGCTGAGCAACTAGCCTGGAGGTGTGGGTATCCTTACCGAATATGGACACGCCTCCGCCTTTAGTGTTTCGGTCCAGGTTAGGTGGCTGAAATGTGTCATACGAATTATAGCCTGGTAAAGCAGGAGTGCTCTCTGGAGCCTTGAATCAGGTCTCTGTCACTGCACAGATGTCGATGTTCTCCATTTTAAGGAGTGCCTCGAGTGAATGCATTTTGAGGTTTAGACTTCTAGCACTGAGTAGCATTACCCTCAAAATTTTCTTGCTTGTACCTGTTACGGTGGTGAATTTGTCATTTCAACCTTGCCAAAAAAAGGCACTATAGTGGTGACAAGGGCCTTAGCCAGTATCCGGAATCACAAGGGCAACAGGTGCAGGCCATTTCTGGCAAAGCATCGTGGTCTGATGATCATGTTATCCCAGGAAGACAGACACTGGATCCCCTTAGAATGACACCAGAAGCTTAGCCAATTGTTAAAGTCAATCATTTTGTCCTTGTACTGTGGTATCATTCTGGGTGATGGCAGGATGCTACTCAAGGCTAAGGTCATACCTGCCTGGGCTACAAGATTGGAGAGCTCCTCCATGTCTCTTTTCATGTAGTCCAGGGAGGTACATCTCAGGTCATTCACACCAACATTGACAATGACAGAGTCATATTTGTGCTTTTTCTGGAGTGTCCTGAGTGCATGCATTATGTGGCAGCTCCTGGCACCTGACAGGCAGCTGACAATAACTTTATCATTGTTTAGCATGGTGAGTGGAACATCAGTGTTAATGACTTGCAAATGTTTTGCCAGAAAACCACAATTTTATGAAAAATGTATCGAAAATATGAGGCAAAAAATCTGGACATTCTGTGAAAATTTGTAAGTTGAGAGATATGTAGACTCGTATAAATTTGAAAAGAAATTTTGGAACTTTATGTGCAGGTTGTGTGGTTTCGGATTCAACCTTACCGGTAAAATTGAGAAAAAGAAAGTGGCTTTGTATGTTTGGGTGGGTTATATATGGGAAAATAAAGAAATAAGTAGATTATATGAGTGAGGGAGGTATGTATATGTGTGGTCAGAAGAAAAGAAAGATGAGGAGTTGAGTTGGTCTCTAACTGTTAAAGTGTGATGGGGTAAGAAGGAAATGCAAAATTGTTAGATAAGTTTTGATTCAGTCTGTGTTATAAACTGTGACAATATCAACAAATGGAAGGACAGGATAAGTCTGTAATAATGGAAGAGAATCAGATGTCAGCATTTGTTAGCTAAGTACAGGTGCACATGCCTGTATATGAATGGTGAAGCCTCTAAGGTGAGGGAGTATAGTGTATGCATTTGTTAGGGCTTCTGGGGATGGTAGTAGGCTGTGAGCATAGTGGACATGCTAATGTTTAAAATAATGAAATTATATGTTAGGTATGCCCCAGTGGGAGGTACTCCAGTAAGTGGGTGTGACTGGAAGTTGAGGTAGGGTTTGGGAGAGCTGCATAGGTGGTACATGGGGGGAAGTGGTCAAGGTATGTACAAAGGTAGAAAACCCTGTAGGCAGATGAGGATAGGAGTGGGAGGGTAGTGATATAAGCAGCAAGCAGCAGCTGTCAATCATTATTCACATGCACACATAATCAAGCCAGGTCTGTGAGCATCAGCCCAGGTAAATGAAACCAAAAAGAATGCTGGTATTTTAAGTAGTGATGCAATAAAGTAATACTTTTTCATCATTAAACTATTGCATATGGACATGAGCAATTCAAGATAGTTGGCATTAGCTTAAAGCCTGAATTTTTAGACAAAAGGCAAATTGACTAAAATAATAGTAAAATTGGAAGTCAGGGTATGTTCAGTGTAGTCAGAAAGAACATACGTAAATGTAATTAAAAAGAAATAACAGGAGTAGAAACCTCTAAAAGGACACCATCACCCTCCCCGCAAGACATGTAAGGTAATTGATTTAGGGACCCACCTACCAAAAACAGTACTGTGAGGCAGTCCTGTCCCACAGAGCATACTGATTTGCTTGTAAATTTTCTGAATCAGCAATGCCACACTACAAAAATTATTTTACTGATGAATTGTTCTTTGTTGCAGGGTATTACAGAAAAGATAGATTGAATTGCTAAGGTAAAGTAATGCCAAACTTTTGTGAGGCATCCTTTCAGAACTGGGTAGGTAAAGTCTAAGCAAGAAACAAAATATTGGCCCCAAGGTTTGATTTCAAAGTCCTTAATTATGGTTGCCTATTGTATACATTTAATGTAGTCACTTAGGATGTTTAAATATGTGCTTAGTTTTCTAAACTGTGTTGTTATATTGGAAATTATTAAAAATGAAATGAAAATGCTACAAAACTATAAGATATATGAGCTTGTAGTATATTTTGGCGACTTTGGTACTCATTCCACTCAAGTTCATGCTTTGACAGCATCATAACTTTGATTACCTGCTATTATACCAAGAATCGCAAGGTTCATACTAACAAATATAGCGTTTGGTATTAGGAGTTAACTACAAAAATCCTTAAATTCTCAAACTAAGCTAATCTAACTCCATAGGAAATATTTTGCTAATATACACAGCATGTGACAAGACAGCAAAGTGGAAATATACAAGCAAAAGGTTAAATTATAATATGTATTTGTTTTAAGCAGACAATTAAGGGTTTGAAGCTTCATATGCAATAGACAACTTGACTGTATCAGATTCATGTCATCTGAACAACAGAGTACTGCATGAGTCTTGATGGATCACATATGATTTGAATACAGATCGCTGAATACCACTAGGAATGATCACCAGAATAGCTTTTTGTAAGGGAATCCCTCATGCATCCCCCCCCCCCCCATATGGGGTATGATCCCATACATCCCTAATTTCATGGTCGCACAATAGTGGGATAAGGGCAATATTAGTGATCAACAAAACAAAAGATGGACCAACAATTCAGTAACAAAAACACAGTGAACAATCAAATACAGTAGGTGACTGCAGATAAAACCAACTCAAAAAATCAGTGAACAATGCCAAAAAACAGAAACCTAACACAGAACATATTATTAAAATAACCTCAAAATCAGTGTCTTTGCTGGGAGGCAAGCCCCTCTGCACCCCCCCATCCCTCTACTTATATATACCAGCTTCCAGATTGCATATGTCCTGGCCCCACTGTACAGTGTTCT
Source organism: Protopterus annectens (assembly GCF_019279795.1). Lineage (NCBI taxonomy): Eukaryota > Metazoa > Chordata > Ceratodontiformes > Protopteridae > Protopterus > Protopterus annectens. Next base: position 364,021,540 of record NC_056739.1, on the reverse strand, counting down.
CACACACGGCCATTCAACACAGTCATGTCTCTGAACCTCTTATTGCAGGCATCAGGAGTAAAGCGAATAGTAATGGACAGACAAAATCACAAAACTAGACACAGCTTTTAAATATTTCTGCTATAAATATGGAGAGTCCTTGCAATACCTTTGCTCGAATACAAGTCACACAAATACTGTATGTGATTACTCAAGCAACCATTTTCTCAATTTCTAACACAAAAATGTAGTTGACCAAAGTGACTGTTGACCATTCTGACAACAAACATGTATGGGTTCCTCCAAGATGATTGACGAGCGTACATTTAAATGCTCATCAATATATACCACTGGGTTAACACATTAGCTGACTGAAGGTGCCAGTACAGGAAGGCAGTAATAACAAGGAAAGGAAATGTGTGTTTTCCTTGCTTTTGTGCAGTCTTTGAGTTGGCATATATAAGCAGCAGGGGGTGGGGGGCACCGTCACCCACATGGGAAGTGCAAGGGGCTTGCCCTTGCAAAAATGTTTCCTTGTTTTATGTAACTTTTCTGTTATTTAGAGCCTGCAAGTTTTAGGTTCATAGGAGATTTCTAGGCTAATGGCTTAAAACCCCTTACAAGACCAGCCAGTATTACCAGATTTTACCTAGTATGTGACCCCTAAGGGCAAGAAGATGGCATAGTTTTGTGCATATGCCTTGAGTATTTTACATACTGGCACTGTCCATAAGGGACATAGATGCTACCTCAGGTATAAATTTGTGAGTCCCCATCTATTGATCCAAACTGCATTTGAAGAGAGCTAGGAAAGGACTCTGTTTAATGTGAATAGGAAGTCTGTTTCAGATAAGGGGTAATCTCAGTGACACATACCCGCCATGTTTTGTTTGAGTCACTGACTAGGTTTAGATCCCTAGATTGGGTGATCCTTGTGCTGCTTGTCTTGTGGATGTGTAACAGCTCCATTGGGGCTTGATTTGTGATTGCCTTGTAGGTTAGGCATAGGTCACCCCTTAATAGCTAGTAGGGGACAGAGTAAGGGGATAGGGCTTTTAGTCTATCTGCATAGCATATGTTGTTAACATCCTGTATTTTCTATGTGAGGAACCCCTGTGGTCACTCCAGTTGTTGTACATGCCTAGTCAATTATATGCCAAATGGCACACTGTACTCAATTACTTGTCTAATGAGTACTGAGTACAGTAGGACTATAGCTTCCTTGGGTCTGGACACCATACCTTTACTCCTAAGCTGTGCGACATAGAGCAACTTCCTCACCACTGTAGATACATGGCAGTCAAAGTTCAGGCTACTATTGACCTGTATCCCTAAATCTCTCACCTCTAAGTCTACTCTTAGGGATGTGCTCTTAATGCTGTAATTTGCAGTGGTCTTTGGCTTCCCAAAGGGTATGATAATACATTTTTTCGTATTTAGTTTTAGGCCATGACTCTGGCACCAGTCATTTGTCTGATTTAATCCCTCCGGAAAAATATTTACATCACTGGGGGATTTGATGATTGTCCCCAGCTTACAGTCATTGGCAAACTTTGCCATTCAGAGGTCTTCCAAATTAACCTTGACTTCACAGAGGTATATTCCTAGCAGGAGTGTTCCTAGCCCTGAGCCCTGTAGTACACCACTAGTAACTGGCCTCTTGCTGGATCTGGATTCACCCACTTGTACCCTGTCCATGAGCAAACTGGCTATTCATCTGGTGACATACAGATTTATGTTTTTTGAATTTATTTATAATACCCAAGTGTGGGATCTTGTCAAATGCCTTGGCCAGGTTATGGTAAGAGGTATGCACTGTGTTACTCATCCATGTCTCCTAGTAACTTTTTCAAAAAAGTCCACAAGATTTAGTAGGAATGACCTCACCTGACAAAGCCAAACTGAGTTGGATCCAGTGTTTGGACATTCCCTATGTCATTTCATATCAGGTCCATGATTATTCTTTACATGGCCTTACATATAAAATTTGTCAGACTTATGAGTCTTTAATTACTCGGGTCAGTTGATGCTCACTCTTTGTGCAGAGGAATTGCTGTTGCGATTCCCCACTCTATCGGAACAAAATCAGTCCAGATACTGTGGAAAAACAGAGATCTCAATGGGATTAAAAGGTCCTGATACAAGTTGCTTAAGAGGCAAGCTGGTATGTCGTCAAGCTCCATTGAAGCCACGTTTTTAGCTTTAGAGAGAGAGTGGCAACCTATTCTTTGGCGATAATTGGCAGTGGAGTGGTGGATGGTATTTCTTGGGGGAGAACTGGGGATGATGGGAAGGTGAAATTTGAGCTGCATTTATCAGCAGTAGATTGCTATATATTCTGAGCCAACCAATTGCTTATGATTAGTCCTGCAATATTTTGTCTGCAAATCATCTTACATACAGCCATATAATGAAGACATATGTGTACATGAGCATATTTGTGTTTACATATATATAGTATGTATGTGTCTGTGTGTGTATATATATATATATATATATATATATATATATATATATATATATATATATATATATATATATATATATATATATATATATATATATATATATATATATATATATATATATATATATATATATATATATATATATATATATATATATATATATATATATATATATATATATATATACATGTGTGTGTGTGTGTGTGTGTGTGTATGTGTGTATATAAATAAATATATATATATATATATATACACACACACATATGGTTCCCCTTCAGAAGGTCGAAAGGATGAAATCTCGAAATGCATATGGCCGAAGCCATATGCTCGAATTTCAGAAGCTCGACCTTCTGAAAGGGAAATAAAACAAAAACAACAAAACATAAAACAATGTTTCTGCAGGGGGGCAAGCCCCCCTGCACCCCCCACATCCTCACAACGTATTTATTCCAATTCTGAGATCGCACTACAGCGCAGAAAGGGAAATCTCTCGTTCTGTGCTGTATGCCGATCCCCATTCAGATGGTCGAGCTTCTGAAATTTTGAGCATATGGTCTCGACCATATGCATTTCAAGATTTCAGCCATTCAACCTTCTGAAGGGGAACTATATATATATATATATATATATATATATATATATATATATATATGTATGTAGCTATATATATATATATATATATATATATATATATATATAGCTACACTTCAGAATCTCGAATTACTGAAATCTTGAATTTCAGTAATTCAAGACCATGAAGTCTAAAACCAGAATGCCGAAAGTGCACAAGAGCAAATTTGAATATCTCAAATCCGTGCTTATGCATTTCCGCTACGTTGCATGTAGTGTTATGGTGCCTGAAATTGCAGCTGAGTGAGTGTTTGTGTGTGCTTTTGTACGATGTATGTGTGGGTAAGGGTAGGGAGGTGTAAGTGTGAGTGTTGGATTTGTTGCTGTTTGTGTATGTGTGATGTGTATTTGTGTGCAAGCGAGTGGAGGATAGCGTGGTGTGAGTTTTTTTTTATTTTTATGTTATGTTATGTGCCCCCCTCCTTATCTGTAGTGTAGGGTTGTGTGGTTTGTGTGCTGTGGGTGGAATGGTGCATCTCTTATGTGGTACATGGTGTATGTATGTTTGTGATGGTGTGATTCGGGATTGTGGGTTTCGGTTTTGTGAATGGTTCGACTTTATAGTCTCGGGTTACTGAAATTCAGGATTTCAGTAATTTGAGATTATGAAGTGAAACCATATATATGTATATAGATATATATATATATATATATATATATATATATATATATATATATAGATATCTATATATATATATATAGATATATAGATATATGTGTATATATATATATATATATATATATATATATATATATATATATATATATATATATATATATATAGAGATATATATATATATATATATATATATATATATATATATATATATATATATATATATATATATATATATACATATATACTATATATGTTTATATATATATGTGTGTGTTTGTGTGTGTATGTGTGTGTGTGTGTTTGTGTGTGTGTGTGTGTGTGCGCATGTATAATATGCAAACATTCACAGCTTACCCACTTTTAAAATATAATTTTAAACTGACAGATTTTCCAGAAAATAATCTATGATATGTTTAATGTAGTGTCAAAATTTGTGATATGTAATCACAGTCATAAAATAGTGATCAGCACTGAAGCAGAGTATTGTAATTGCTGATGAAATTCACCTTTTAGAAATAACATCTTTATACAACCAGTAAAATGTATTTCAGAATTATGCAAACACACGGGAGAAGCAAAAGTGAGGACACTGGTGTAAATGTTGACTTGTAGGACTACCCATTATGCATCCTTACATTGCTGTTTAATTTTTTGTGCTCATATTGCTGAAAAATGTTCTTACTTGTTGGTAGTTAGTGCATCTTGTACAGAGGACAAGGTCTGTATGTATCTTGTCAATGAGCAGACTGCTAGACACAGCTCTCTTGGAAATCTTTTCTTCGGAAATACTTAGGCATGTTCCTTAGCTTCAGACAATGAACTGCAGTCATGCTTTGCCTGACATGGCATTGATTTAACAACTTTCTTCATTGATTTCGTGGTCCTGTCATGGGTTGCAAATTTCAAGGGGTTAAAGAGTCAGGAAAGCTATCTTCTGACCCACTGAAATTCTGGTTAGGTGTTAAAATGTGTAGGTCAGATGTGGAGATATTGCAGCTTGCGCAACAGAAAGACCAAGAGATTTAATCCACAATGCCTGTGGAAAAGCAAATCATCTTTGTCCTTTAAATGTAACATTTGTTTGGGGCTGTAAATTTTCAGACACTAAGGTCAAGGCAAACTAATATAGAAAATGACATCTATGAGCATGTGATTCTTTCATCCAGTTCAATTGCATGACTTTCTGCTGATGTTTTATAGAGCAATACACCTTTGAACTACTGTTTTATAATATTAAGGGGCATTCTTCTTTGTTGTAATTTGAAAAGCCTGATACACTTCAGAATTATCAGTAGAGATGTTATTCCTTCTGATTAAGTAATATTTGTGAACTTTAACTTCCCTGCTAGTATTTCACTTGTTTTAGTTCAGTAAACAAAGATTACTGATGTAAGAAGGTGTGTGTGTGTGTGTGTGTGTGTGTGTGTGTGTGTGTGTGTGTGTGTGTGTGTGTGTGTGTGTGTGCAAGATTACTGATGTAGGAAAGTATATGTGTGTATATAAAACTTTCAACAAGTATAACACATTTCTACTAGTTCTCCAATGATTTTTTATTTCCTCGTATACTTTTATTTTTTATACAATTTTTGTCTATTCCTTTCAGTTTGAATAATGCCTATTTTTGCCTATGTATGGTATGTATAATATATGATTGCCTTATTTTATTTGTCTGATAACCAAGAAGACAATGCTGGTCACAAGACTATTTCCAGCCATGAACTGAGCCCAAGGTACATGCCTCATGGCAACAATTAACCAGAGTCTACATTTCATAATGCCTATGTGGTTGACCAAGTGTTTATTAAAACGTTCTTAGTCAAGGCTATGAACACGCATAGATAAAAATATGCAAGTCTATTTTTTGCAGTTAATGTAGCATTTATAATTGTACTATACCGAAAATCTACATTATTGTTGAAATGCTCTCACATATACTTCTAGTTCTAAAGGACTTTGTTGTGTTTCATTGAAGATGACATTTGGGTATTGATGTCCAGTGTAGAATAGGCAGGAATTATAATTCTGGCAGCAAAGTCAAAAGGCCTAGATTTAATCTAGTGAGTGCCCCAGTTCTCTACTGAGCAAAGGAATACAAGCTGTCAACAGCACATGAGATTACCCATTTATATCACTTAATGTACTCTCAGCTATTTCTTTACAGTGTTGTGAGATATAAGAAATTCCTGCATTTGACAAGTTTGTGAAACATGCCACTAAATACAATTAGCCATCAAGTTTCGTGCTGTTAGTCAGCATCTATGCAGAGGGTGTGCACCAAAAAATTACTGAAAAAAATATTAACTCATTGTTTATACTCATAAACTCCCATTGATAAGCAGTCAGCTTAGCTTTTACTAGACACACTATTTGACTGAGTCATTTTATGATTTCTATGAACATGTGATTCTGTCATCCAGTTCAATTGCATGACTTTCTGCTGATGTTATATAGAACAACCTTTGAACTAGTGTTTTATAATATTAAGGAGCATTCTTCTCTTTTGTAATCCATAAATGTATCAAGCATTTCAAATTATCAGTTGAATCGTGAAAGTTATTCTCTCTAAGTAATCTCTGTGAATTTTTCTATACTATAAGACTATATATTTAATACAGTTTAAACCTACAGCAGTATGCCTCACCCTATGGCTTGTGACTCTGTAGAAGCCTTCTCTTTGAGCAGGCTATCAGACCACTGATCTTCTTGTGTCTTCACAAGGTACAGGGTTTTTGTTTTTGGTTGTTGGTTTATTGTCGTTCCACTGACTCCTTGCCATTGATGGCTGCTTCACTGGAGTCCAGCTTGTCCATACCCTAGAATGCTCTCAAGTCAGTTATTATATCTGTAGATGCCTTGCTGGCAATTGCCACAGAATGCAGTTTGGGATGGCACTGGTAATACCCAGCAGTTCATATGTGGTACACATTTATCACCTGGGGCTGCAGCAAACTTTGTTAGTCTCATTAGGCACTTAGATCTCCGTTTGTTGGTCAGATGTTGGGCTGCTCTTGATGGTTTGACAAATGTGTCTTCGGATCCTTCGTTTACAAACAGATGGGAATGTAGACACTACAGACAAATGATTTAACCCCTTCTATATAAAGTCCATGACTATAGAAACCTTAAAAGCATTATATAGTATTGTTATTACAGAATGTATTAATGAAAACAAATGCTTTCATTTTCGGGCAGATGTGTGGGCAAAACTTTGACATATATGTAGTCATAATGTGCACATCTTTCATTTTCTGCAGTGTAATGAGGGTGAAATACTGACGTATATGAACTATTGATGTATACATAGAAAAAGGGGCAGCACTCTCTTGCTGGAACTTGTTTTCTTTCCTTACCAATAAAGTTTAAACATCTAAAAGCTATCAGATGAAATCATGCCTTACACAGCCATTGTGGGGACAATGCTCTGTGAGCCCCATCGGTTATGACTGGATGTCCCATTTTCAGATCTAAGACCTAGCACTTGGTCCTCCACAGACGGCACTATATATGGTCTAGTGTCTTTCTGTTGAATTGATCAGGTGGATGTTAACGCATTCTTAGTTATCCAGATTTAATTTCCTGTTTAATTCTTCAGATCAAATCAACGATTCTTTATAGTGCAACATTCCTGTACTCTGAACACTTTTAAGTTTAACGTAGTTTGCAAAACAAATATTTGCTGAACATATGCCATTCTGCTTTTACTAAGTGGCATTAACTGCCTGAATTTTTTGCAGTGTTCTATAGGACATGAGATGGTAAAACTAAGTTTATCTCTGTGTAGTCCTGATTAATACTCTCTGTGGAAACATCCAACATGGTCACTCCTGAAAATGACTATAACTGAGAAAAAGATTGCTGAAAACAGTGTCCAATTATTAATAGCTATTTATGTAGCAGATTATGATTATTGGAGGAGCTTCCTCCACATTGAAAATAATAAACAGGACTTAATTACAACATGCTCACTGAGCCTTATGACAATTGTGGCTGATCCCATGATGGTAAGTATCCCCCACACCACCACCAACAACAAGATGACTGAAAAGCTGTACATGTCAGTGGAATTTTCTAATTACTTTGTCTGCATGTAAGACTGCTGCATCTTAGCTGAGCCAGAATCCTGGGGCTTTTTGTACAAATCTGATGTTCAACATGCATGTTGCCTTACTGGCATATAGGTAGTGATGCCCTGCTACCCTCCTCACAAAAAAAGTAATCTGTTCAGTCTTAAAGTCACTCAGTTTCTTAGAACTCTCTCATCACCTTAGCTTATAACTGCTCATAAAATAATCCAAAAGCCATTGGACTGCCCAGTCCTACGTTCTATACCCCCACTACTACATTCCCAAACAACCCCTTAGTTCAGAGGATAACCGACTGCCCTCAGTATACAAAGCAAGAAAAACAACAGGACAAAGTCTTTACTTTCACTCAGTGGCAAAAATATGGAATTTCCTACCTTTAAACATTAGATGTAACCCAAAAACACTGAACTTTAATGAAATACTAAAATAATATGTAATTCACTGTTGCAGTATTCTACACAGAAGGGAACCCCAACAGGGTTGCTAAATATTCTGTATAGCAAAAAGGCATTCAGATCAACTGGTAAAAATTGTGATTGCACTGGTGGCAAAGAGGTTCTAAGTAGTTGCATTTGTACATTTCCTTTATGCTCTACATTCTGTGCATGGAGCATAAATGTGACATACGGCACATATAAGATCTTTTTAGGCTTTGCATACTAGCCGAGTGTCAGGCTGCCCTGGGCTAAACAGTGAAGAGAAGGACATCTACAGTTATCATAAGACTTTACACAACAGTACTTTCTTACTGCATCCTGGACATGCCCTCTATCTCTACTAATACATCTTATTCCTCTCCTCCATACCTATTCTGTGCCCTGCTTTATAGACCTTTTATTTTCTTATAGACTTTTACTTCCTCCTTTTCCTTGCTTTCCATTTCTCTCACCTTTCTCCCTCTCTTACTATCATCCTTACCTTTAACTAACATTGTCTTCCACTCAGCTCCCTAATTCCTACTTCACATTGTAACTATGTATGTTTACTTCCATCATCCACCTATCTTTCATAACTATAATTGTTATTATGCAACTTCCATATGGTTAATGTAATGTCGTATGGAACACTCTTTTATGTACTTTAACCACAAATGTTTAATGCTTTAATATATATATATATATATATATATATATATATATATATATATATATATATATATATATTATTATATTTGTAAACTTGTTGCTGGAGCTTTTCTCCTTGGACCTGCACTGAAAATGAGTACCTATGACCCAGTCAAGCTTTCTGGCAAACAGATATCAATAAATAATAAACAAATAAATTTATCAAACCACTCAGTCCTTTCTCTTACTTACCAGGTCCATTACTCTAAACAGGTCTCTACTTTTTTTTTTTAAACCTATTTCAGTCCAATAATTCTAAAATTCTGCATTTTTACAGGAACTCTATACATTAAGTTGCATTGTTTGTTAATCCCCCCTCACCAGTTTACTGTACCATCTATGTGACTTAATCTTTAGATGCATAGCATCAGTCACCAGCTGAGTCTTTTAATCATTTTCTGTAACTCCCCTACCTCTGTTTGCAGAGCCGTGAGTCTTCTGTACATGTCTGCAATATTCTGCAGAATTTTGTGGATTGTGCCATCCACAGAAACAATTTACTGACTCCAAAATAGTCATTTTTCCTATTTAAATACCCATAGACATTATTTTTTTTCTTGTGCTGGCTTTATACTCTAGAACTGCAAAACTAAGCGATTTAAAGCATACCAGGATTGGAGTCACTGATTTAGGCAGCTATCTTGTATAGTGACTCACTTGGCCCTCTTAAGGAGATTGAAAAATAAGGATGCTAAACTAAAATTCAGGAATTAGAAGTTTTGTCTGACCTCTACAATACTTTATAATACTGTTTACATCTGAGTTCTCACAAGAATACTTCATATACTACTAACCATTCTCCAGTGGGCCATCCCCAAACTTCTGAATCCTTTTACCAATTTTTGCTCCCCAAATATAAATGCCTGAATCTCCATAATCACACTTTTCTTATGAACTTTTTGATAAATATTACTTATGTTATTACCTGTATAACAGTCTTAAACTGGGATCCTATTCTCCAAAGGAAATGAGCAGCAGCATCTGAAATTTTAATGAAAAATGAAATATGTCAGTTATATGTTACAACAGATAAAAAATTTCCCTTGTATACAGAAACAAATGTCCTTTCATACCTGAATTCACAGCACTGTTATATATTTATTTTTGATAACTTATTTGATACCTTGTTTGAAAGAAAACAGAAACTTTCCCTTTGCCTTTCAGCTTTGCAAATATTGTAATTTAAAATGTTCAAAAACATCATTATGGCTTAAGTGGAGCCTCCCTTCAGATGTCAATGTCATTTTATTCATTCAACATATTTTTATGAAATTTTTAAGATGAGAAATCAAGATGGTCAGCCTGGTGCTGCCCATTGAATAGCATAATAGTTCTTGGAGAAACCAGATAACAGAATCTCATATATGTATTGTTATCAGAATGAGCAAGTAAAATAAACATATTTTGCAGTTACATTTAACATGACATAAATGTCTTTTTTTTTTCTGAGAAAATCATTTTCAACCTCATTTCATAAAGAAACACTACTGATAAATTCAGTAACATCCTGTGCATTTAATCCAGAAAAATAAGAATGTTATTCATGTTTATTACAAAAAAGGGCACTGAGATTGTGATTGCATGGAGCTATTGGTGTTACCTATTAGTATACAGCAATCGTTCTGAAACCATTTAATATTTTAACAAACTTCTTAGAATAATATATCATAATCCTTGGCTACAAACTGCACTTAGTTGGCAGTACTATGTGTAATGGCACGTACATAACTTTCATGTAATGCATTGTACTGTATAGCAATCTAAATTTAGATGAGAGATAGCTAGAATTCCCATGACAAGAGCTCTCTGTTGTATCAATGCCTGACACCAAATGTGGCAGAATGATAACCATAATTCCAAGGACAAACAAGGGGGGTACAACTTGATTCTCCCCTTGCTTTTTGATGTACCACATCACTGTGGTATTGACTATAATCCCTTGAAAATATCCCAGGGACAAAAGATGGTTCAGAGAATTGAGTTCCTTGATCAGGGCAAGCATCTCCTTGATATTTATGTGGTTGCATCTGTTCTTGTCCCACATCTCTGCATTTTTATCTCTCTTGAAACTGCTCCTCAAGAAAAGTCTGAAACATCTGTGGGCAGGAGAAGAGAAGACCATTTTTATTTAAGGATATCTGTTGTCTCCACCAGGTAATTTCTGTTCTGAAAAACCCCACTACTGGAATCTGAAAAGATAAAAGAGTACTGATGCTGGGAGAAAAGAGAGTTCAGATACCACTGTATTTTTCTCATGTAGAGTCTTGCCAGGGGTGTCATGAGAATCGTAAATGCCACAAGACCCAAAATCCTAAGATATTCTCTCACAGTGACTGAATTCTGATTGGACAAACTTAGAAATAGAGCTAAATAAAGATCTATTTTTTTTCCTGCAGAAGAGAAGCTCTTTGAACTGAGGTGTCTAATTGACATCCCTGGAGCACAATCCTGTGTAAGGGAGTCAAAATACACTTCTAAATGTTCACTTGGAATCCCAGCTTGTGCGAGAGATATCTCACCAGATAGAGGGATTTCTGACATTTTGAAAAAGACTAAATACAGAAAATGATGATACCCTGTAGCCTGCAATAAACTATAACTGGAGCTAGACACTTTGTGAACACTCTTGGTGCAGTGGACAGTCCAAATATAAGGCAGAGAACTGATAATGTGATCCAGACACACTAAACGTTAAGGAACACCTGAAGTCTGGATGAATAGGAATGTGATGATAAACATCTTTTAAGTCTAGATTTACCAGGAAACCTTGAAAGAGGAAGAAGAGTGAACAGGTTGTGAAGTGATATCATTTTAAAGTCGGGCACTATCACAAACAGGTTTAGAAAAGAAAGATACGGAACTGGTCTCCAAGGATTTTCTTTCTATGAGACTAGGAACATCCTTGAATAAAACTCCTTCCCCACCTGCGAAGGAATAACTAGTTAGATCACTCCTTGGAATAGCATGTGATGAAGAACAGCAGGAAACAAAGCAGTCTGATCTGCAGGATTAGGAATTACCCCCTGAAAAGGAGAAATGTCTTTCTACTACCATCTGTAACCCTGATTAATGATTTTCTGAACCCATTTGTCTAAAACACTCTGTTACCAAAAAGGAGATTCAGATATTCAGGAAGAGAAAGATGGCCAGGGTGGGAGGGGGTTATAAGGTCTCTTGAATAGTCATTCAGACTTGTTGGAGTGTTCTTGGTTTTGGGAGGTTTGAGACTTATTTTTGGAACCTCCTTGCCACTTCTTAAATGTCTGTTTACTTGAATTCTGTTAAGACTGTACATTCTGTTTTTTGCCCAGAATAGATGAGAAAGAAAGTCCCTGTTTTTTGCTAAAACTGGATGAGGAGAAAGAAAATTCTATGGACAATTTGGAAAAGGAGGGATGAAAAATCTTGTAGAATCTCTGGATCAGCTTCTTCCTCTCATCACACTTTTTGACCACTTCTGCAGCAGAGGGGCCAAACACTAAACCTCTCTCCAATGGAGAATTTAAAATATTTTTAACATAATCCAAAAGGTTCTGATAGTGCAGCCAAGCAAACCTTCTTACAAATGTACCACTGGCCATAGCCCTGGATGAAGTATCAACAAAGTCATACATATACTGCATACAATAAGTACTGACCTACCTAACAGAAGAATCTAAATTATTTGAAGTAGATTTTTCTTCACAAGAAGAAACTGTAGAAAAACATTCCTCATACTGTCACAATATGTCAAAATAAACTTTAACGTATGAGCCTGAAAATGTAAAAGTCTGAAATTCAAAGTTGCAGAAGTATATACTTTTTTCCCCGTATCTATCAGTAATATATGTTTTTCCCGTATCTATCAGTAATATACTTTTTTCCCATATCTGTCAGTAATATTCACATCCTTATTAAAAAAGTAGGATTGGAATTAAGTAAGTGCTTAGCAGCAGAGGACTCAACTAAGGCTATAGCTGCTGGGTCTGATTTGGTAATAGTATATACAATTTAAAAGACAGAGGAACTTTACACACTCTGTCTGGCTTTTTAGGGACAGCTGGCTGACTATCAGGAAAACAGCAGGCAGTAAGACACACATCCTCTAAAGCAGACAGGGCAGGATGGGAATTTCACTGCCGACATAAGCAGCAGAGTACTACCAAGACATGCAGAGCAACTACAATCTGTATTGTGCGGTAGAACCAACAATTGAGGTAACATGCAACAGCTAACATGTTCCTGAATTGTAAATAGGCATGTTGCATTGGAAGGGCCTTTTTGGTTCATTCGGGGCCTTTAATGATTTCTCAGGATAGTGTTCCATAATTTTGAGATGGAAGATTAAGAGCTTTGCAACTGTTTTGTTTTTGCTTGATACTGTTATTTGCATACTGTATATGGTAATGTTTGAGGACTACATACCTATCCTATTTTAAAGTACACTGACATAGATCAAAAACTAAGCATTTTTATATATATATATATATATATATATATATATATATATATATATATGTGTGTGTGTGTGTGTGTGTGTGTGTGTGTGTGTGTGTGTGTGTGTGTGTATGTATGTATGTAGATATATCTGTATCTATGTCTGTATCTATACCTATTTATATTTTTCTAAGACAACTGGGAAAACTGGTACTTCTTCAGAAGTCAAGAAAACAGAACCACAAACTGTAGCCAATCTTAGATGAGACTTCATAGTAATCTTGCATCTATAACATGTTTAGAAATTAATACTTCCTTATTGAAGATGAACACTTTCACCCATAACAGAGCTTCATCAGATCTAATTCCATATGCATGACACGCATTATTTATATTGGGTTTAACACACAGTTACTTGTCAGTTCACTCAAGCTGAAGCTCAGAAATGTATGCTATAAGTTGTTTGGCAAAGCTAAAATAGGACAGGTCTCATTTTTTATCCTAATTCTGCATATTTACCCTATTTTTAGCTAATAAATTATAAATTATAGATTATAGATTGTGTGTTGTATTCCTATCCTAAGTAGCTACTACCTAATACACACACACACACACAAACACACACACACTCAAGCACACTCATGTCTATAGTTAGGTTATATATGTTTGTGTGAGTGTGTGTGTGTGTGCGTACATGCATATATATGTAAATGTAATTGAGGAATATACAAGGTGACTGCGCTCTGGGCAATGTATTCATTTGCACCTTGCCAGTACCCAGAATTACACTGTACCTTATTTTTCAAGAAGTGATAGGCCAGTAATACCTAAGGTGAATTTATGAATACCCATTCAGTCATCTGATTCCTTCTTAAAGGAAGATAGTGTGCCATATTGCTTGACATGGGACGAGGTAGCAGCTGTCTGACAAATCTGTCTGTCCAACTTGATTTCTACATTTACTAATACAAGTTCAGATCTCTTGTTCGAGTGTTCCCTGGACTGTTGCATTTGGGGAGAAATTAGAGCCCTTGGACTACCCCATCACTATTGGCCCAGAAAGCAAGCCACAGAACACCTTTATGGAGTGTGTTACACCGAATATCAGTGATAAGGCCTCCAGCCACTCGTGATACACCTGGTCCTTTTCTCCCATGAACTTTTTTTGTAAAAAACCTTTGTCATCTCTCTAACTGCTTCCTATGTTGAGTAACATACATCCCAGAGGGGGCATTGCATTCTATGATAGGCCTAATCATTGCAGAATATAGAGGGATCAGGACTTTTTTGGACTTGGAGGAAATACTTTATGCAATGAGCTGTACCAGAGGAAAAGGATTTCTTGACCACTGTAGCCAAAGTAAAGACAGTACTGTAATCAAAGGAAGGAAAGGTAGCCACCCGTGTTCCATGGTCTTGCACAACATCTTCATTGTGGATTGAGGTATTTTCAGGATTATAACCTTGGTGGAGGGTTAGTTTGCAAAATGAAACAATTTAATATTTTGTTTTACCCTTGTTTCACCATGCCAACAAGTAACCTGTGTAAGTCCATTTTATATCTTCTGCACATCAAAAATGGGATTCAAGTATAGCATGCAGTTTACAAATGTCAGTAAACTTGGTTAACCTGAGTTCCTGTTTTTTTTAATTTTGGAGATCAGAGAAGGATATGCCAAATAACTAACATTACAACACGGAACACTGTGGTATATTTCTGGTTAGTTTCATGCACTCTAAGACCACAGCTACTACCCTCCCAGTGTGGGTTATATCCATTAACCAATTTTCCATCCAGCTAACTACATAGGGATCAATTTGGAGCACATTTAGCTTGTTGATGATACTGGCATGTGGTACAGTATCATATATCAAGACATACATTCTAAACAGTGGGAGCACTGTCCATGGCTTGCATTAATCTCTCAAAAACAGTTACCTGATTAATTTAATAGGATCTACCCTGAACAAAGCCAAACTCATGGGACTTAAGTCATATATGACTCTTTATGTTATAATTTATTATATCTTCTCCCAGTTTAATTTCTCCATATCTTTTGAATTACTAATACCATCATGGGACTAGACCCCATTCTTACGTCAGGGTATAATTAAAGTTCATGAAATCAATATTGTTTTAATCTGTGATGTTAGCCAAAAGTGCTCTTTGCAGCACCTGTGATGTGCTCTGAACTGACTCCCTCTGCAATTCACATGGAGTTACATGTATCGGTAGCATATCATGATATGACTGTAGATTCTTTTTTATTAGACCCATTGAAATGACTACAGTTGGAACAGTATGGGTATCTTTCTTCCACATTGTTCTCATATCTTCTTGCAAATCCTGATATTTTCTGACTGGGTTTCCCAGTACATGTGACACTGTAATCACTAAGTACAGCAATTTCAATGATAAATGCTACTTTTGTCTTTTTTCATGGACTACTATACCTGATTTACCTGCTTCTGTTATTTTCAGCTGTTGATAATAGGTGATGCCATGTGATGTACACTTCATCATTCTCTGTAGTGCATTGTGGTTCATATTTCCAATTCTTCTCAGCTACTTCTATATTGTAGTGTTTGCACAATCTCCAATGCAACAGTCTTGGCACATTACTGTGTTTTTCAGTGTACAGGCCTTCTGCCATGAGTATATCACACCTGGCAACAAGGTACAGTATGTGGCTGTTTCCGATTCTTTTTTACAGAACCTACATTTGTCTGTTTCTTCCAGATGCTCAATGGACTTTGTAAATTAATGTGTATGTAATACATTATCATTGGCAGCCATTATTAATGTTTCATCTTTTGGTTTCAACTCACCTCTACTTAACCATTCCTGTGTCAAATCAACATGTTGTTACAGGAGATCTCTATACTCGCTATTATATTTATGGATTTTCCAATTTTTTCCTTCTCATTTAATCCTTCATAAATTCTTTTTTTCTATCTTTTTATTTTGCTTTTTGGCATATTCAGTTGTTGACTGATTTTTGTCTACTTCTGGCTTGATTTCCATTCCCACTTGACACAAGAGTGCTTCTGCTAAACTAAGCATACAGGTCATCTTAGACTTACTCTCCTGATGTATTAAAACTTTCATTATGTTTTGATCTGATGAGATCAGCAGATATTTATGCAGTCCCACGACTGGAAATCTATAAATGGAATCAGTTTTGAGGAGGCCCATACCCCCTTCAGAGTGTGGAATATATAATCTTGGTATACGCTAATTTTTATATATCATTTAATAAAGATGAGACATTTATATTGTTTTTCTGTCTGAATGATCCAATACCTGTTGAGGCCAGTTAGTCACACCAAAACTATAAGTTAGAACAGGAAGAGAAAATTAGAATATATCTTGGACTTTATTCCTAGGTGTCAAGGCACTTTTCTATAGTAATTTTCTAAAGTGTTCCTAAATTAGTTTTTTTGCATTTGTTAATATTGTATTGCCAATCCTTCACCAATTTCCAAATATTTATACACTCCTTCCTACTCAAGTTCCTTTATATCACATCCATGTCTGAGATTGATATTTTCTTGGTACTACAATGTTCTTGCTTAAAACATTGCTTTTACACATTTATCAAGACCAGATGTAATTTATATAAGTTCATAGATGATTACTAGACTAATGGCACAAGAGTCTTTACAAACCTAGCTAATAATATCCAGGATATGTCAATATTATATCTTTATTACCCAGATATGGGATTGGTTAATATCAGGGTAGTGGGTCTTTGGGTGTTGATGCCCTGGGTCATTTTACAGACTACGTCTGTCTATAAGGGACAATAAGGGCAGTACCCTCAGAGAGAATTTACTGTTCACCATCCATTTATCCAAATGCTTTTTGAAGAGAGTGAGGGACAGGCTTTGTTTTATGAAAGTAGGAAGTTTATTCCATAGATGAGGTAGCCTTTGTGATATGGATCTGTCACTCCAGCAAGTTCTGTTACAGTCACAAATAAGGTTCAGGTCCATGGAATGTGTAACCCTAGTATAATCTTTCTTGTGAATATGTAACACTTTCATCAGGGCTGAATCAGAGAATGCCTTGTAAGTCAGGCATAGTTCACCTCTCAATAAATGATATCAGATGAATAAACAGATAGGGCTTTTAGTAAGTCTGTATAAGACGTGTCTTACCCTTTCTATTTTTTCAGTAAGAAACCTCTGGGCCACGCCATTTGGTGTAAGTGCCTGGAAAGGTACATGCAGAAGGGAGCTTTCTACTTGATTATGTGCCTGATGAGGGCTGAGTACAATGGCAGTATGACTTCATTTAACCTTGATGCCATGCCTTTACTTAAAAGTTGAGCCAGAAGGATTTCCTTACTACTGTAGCTA
Organism: Protopterus annectens; assembly: GCF_019279795.1. NCBI lineage: Eukaryota > Metazoa > Chordata > Ceratodontiformes > Protopteridae > Protopterus > Protopterus annectens. Next base: position 364,003,857 of record NC_056739.1, on the reverse strand, counting down.
CCTGGTGGTCAAAATGTAGATTACTATCTATATATCTGAGTTTCTAAGTTAGGCTGAATGTTAAGAGACTACAGTACATTTATATGGGAGGTGTGGTTTTCAAGACTCATGGGGATCTATAGCTAGTAAGAACATGTTAGGGGGTTGCATCTATGATTAGTTGGACATGGAGCAGCTGAAGTGAGTCATTTTTTGGAAGAGTTTAGCAGTATACTTATCCTTTATGAACCCTGAGACATCTCCTCCTTTTGTTTTATCCTGAGCTGAGACAGATCAAAATGTATGAAAGGCATTGTGACCTTTGATAGCCTGGGGTGGTCTCCATGGTTCTGAACCATGTTTCCATGACTGCACATGTGTCAGCAGCATTCTCCAGGGTGAGTAGAGCTTCCAGGGTGTGCAGTTTTTATTTAAACTCCTAGAGTTGAGCAGCAGTACCTTTGTGTGGCTGTGAGTGATTTTTGTTATGTTGTATGGTTTAACCATGCATCACAGCCTAAATAAAAGGCACTATGGTGATACATAAAGTTTTTGCCAGTATCCAGAAGCCAAGTGGTGTCAAGTGCAAACCATCTCTAACAAAGCATTGTGGGTTTTGGATCATGTCTCTCTAGTCTGACAGATACTGGATCCCCCTGTTTTGACACCAGAAAATAAGCCAATTGTTGAAGTCAATCATGTTTTGGTGGTACTGTGGCATCTTCATTGGTGAAGGTAGGATGCTACTGAAGGCAAGATTCATATTGCCTGGGACACATATTCCATCATGTCTTTCTTCATATAGTCCAGTGAGGTACGTCCTAGGTTATTTATTGCCACAAGGACTATGACCATGTCATACTGGTACTTGTGGTTTAAAGACCTAAGGGCATGTGTGTTCTGGTGGATCCTGGCTCCAGACATACAGCTCACTGTGATCTTCACCTTGTTTAGCCTGGTAAGGTGGTCATTGGTATGTCTTATAATGGAATCCCCAATAACTAGAATGCGTGGCTGTTTGGTGTGTTGCGTTATAGGCTTCGAAGCAGGATTACTATGATTTTCTGAGTTAAGTGTTGTGTGAGGTGCTGTCTTTTTTGAGGTGTATTGTTCCACTGAGAGAAGTTTTTAAGAGGTCTTGGGGTTTCAGGTAGATTACATGTGAGTATCTCCACTTATGTGTGTCTATGTGCTTGTTCCTTTGTGTTGGTAGTAAGAGTTTGGGGTGTAATGCTGGAAACCTGGTTTGCACTTTTCATGTGTTTATGTAAGAGTGTTGGCTCTAATGACATTGTGTATCTATATCTCTCACACTCTGTGTTTGTTCTAAAATTAAATGGTTTTCAGTGAACATGAGGCATTTACTACACTGCCTCAAGATGCCCATATCCATCCGAGCAGAAACACAGATGACAAGGAAGTACCTATCCATTATACCAGACCCTTAGTAGATGGGAGAAAGTAGGAGAGAGTCATTTAAAGAGCTAAGTGAAAGTGTTTAATAGTATTGAGGCTTTTATACCAGCAGGAAAAAAGACTTTTACACAGTTAAGCCCTCAGCCCAATCAGATAAACAAAAGCCTTCCACCAGCAGTGCCTAACTCAAATGGTTTGAATCAGCCCTCTGCTCCCATCAGAGTGCAGAATAAAATCCTCTTAATCTAAAACAAACTGGTTTAACATAAATGCAGTATCAAATGCTTTACAACAAAAGGCAGAGCTCCTTCATCATCAGCAATTATTAGAAATGAGTTCACAAACCCTGAGAAATGTTCCCAAATATGAAAAAAATGTGCACAAACATAGGAAACTTCTATAATCACAGAAAAGCTTTGCAAAACTTAGAAATATTTTGGCAAACTCAGAATAGCTTTTGCAGTATCAGATGAGGTTAGGAAATATCAGGATATTGTTAACAACCTAAAAGCAATACACTGACAAACAGATGACATTTCTTTAACAAGTGCAGGCTGAAAACAGTGATAAATTCAAACAAATCAATAAATGAAGCACAAAAATTGTAGATAATTAAAAAAAACACTTGTATCTACTTGTAGGTCTACAAATGGCTTTAGATGCAATTCAGCTATACAATTTTAAGTCATCCACAAAAAGGAGCTGAGAAGTGTTGAAGCAAGGGTGTTTTCTGGGAGTCAAATTGTAACCAAGACCCAATCTGTTAAGTAAACAGTTTAATGGGTTAAGGACAAGACAAAACAACAGTAGTGACAAAGAGTCATCCTGAAATATCCCCCTTTGATATTTTTATCCCTGGTGTAATAATTTGCCCTTTGTCATTTCTGAATTGCAATATGGTGTGATCACTGTACTGTAATTTATCAGTGTAGGATGTACCTTATAATATGTAAGCACCCCATTTATTCATGACTGTGGGATGCTGTCAAATTTTTTTTGTGACGTATCCATGCCATATTTAGATTCTTTCCCTTTTAACAATTCTCTGTTATGGTTTTATTTAGCAACAAATGATCCTTTGTTCCACAGGAATTTCTTTTGTTACCCTTTTTCTATTATCATGATTGAGTTTTCTCCTAAATGACTATAAACTCTATTAATTCCTTTATATAGTTTGTATATCATCGGAAGGCAAGTTGTTGGTCTGTTGTTTTTAGGATGCCTTATAGGTTCACTTTTAAGGAAGAGTATGTTTTTCCACAGCAGTGTCTGTTCAGGAGGCACATATAAGTAATTCTTACTTGGGGCAAATCTTTGTGTAATGATGTTAATACTTTTAACCAGACATTAGGTACTGCATCTGTGCAAGGGCACCAGAACCATAGATCAAAGGGGAGGGAGTGCCCCCCACTTTTAAGCTGCAAGACCTGTCTCTTGGGGAAAAATTTATGAAGTGACAGCTACTGTTATTTTTTAAGGAGGACTTAAATGCGGATTTGTGTTCTTTAGGACCCATGCATGTGTTGCACACTAACAAGGACATGGATTTAAACATAAGCGTGTGGAAGTTCAGCTAGCTAATTGGTAAGTGTGTATGAGTGCTTGTGGTTTCTGGTACAATGTATAGCTTTTTAAGGAGGGTTATGCTACCCCTTGAGTGCTGATTGCTGCCAGAATTATGCTTCCTTATGGTAAAGAGAGTTTTGGTTTCTTGGTACATTTAGGTTCAGTACAGTTTGAGGACTCCCCAGTGTTCTTTCTTATTGCTCTGGTTTGTCAAGTGGTGTGTGTGTGTCCTCTTATTGCTGTGTGTGTGTGTGTGTGTGTGTGTGTGTGTGTGTTTTTGTATTGCTGTGTGTGTGTGCTCTCTTATTTGCACTGTGTGTGTGTGTGTGTGTGTTCTCTTATTTTCTCTCTGTGTGTGTGTGTGTGTGTGTGTTCTCTTATTTTCTCTGTGTGTATGTGTGTGTTCTCTTATTTGCTTTGTGTGTATATGCTCTCTTATATGCTCTGTGTGTATGTTCACTTATTTGCTGTGTGTGCGTGTGTGTGTGTGTGTGTGTGTGTGTGTGTGTGTGTGTGTGTGTGTGTTCACGTATTTGCTGTGTGTGTGTTTTCTCATTTGCTCTGTGTTTGTATGTTCTCTTATTTGCTCTGTGTCCGTGTGTGTTCTCTTATTTGCTCTGTGTGTGTGCGTGCGCATGTGTGTTCTCTTATTTACTGTGTGTGAGCACCTGTGTGCGTGCGCGCGTGTGTGTGTGTGTGTGTGTGTGTGTGTGTGTGTGTGTGTGTGTGTGTGTGTGTGTGTGTGTGTGTAAAATGCCCTATTTAGGCATATCTGGAAGTTAGTGTTACTCAGGCTCAGAGCCTGAATTCTTTTCCCATACCACCACTTGTGGTTACCACCATAGCTCTCAGCTGTCCAGATTTTCACAGAATGTTTAGCTCATTCTTTTGGTCTGTTCCGCTTACAGTTTGTGGTTTTCTGGCAAACAAGCGAGAACTGAATTCACTAAATAATGGTTGCCCTTTAAGTTTCAGGAAACACATGGTAACACAAAACACTTTATTTTAGCAACTTTCTAAGATTACACAAGCAATATTTAAAATGTGTCCCTGGTTTTGGGCTTTTGCCCCCCCCCCCCATACATTTTGCTTTTTCCAGATTTGTTGTGCTACGTAGTTGAGAGATTTATTTGAGTGTCAAGTGGATTTTACAAGGAACTGAGAGCTTCAGAGGAAGTTAAGTTTCATGCTGCTTATACTAAGTCTGTTTGTATTGTTAGTAGAACAACAGGTAGTATACTTGCTTTTGATGTAGAAGGCTGTGGGTTCTACTCCCAAAGTATGTAGAGATGGCTGATACTGTACTGTATTGTACTTTAAAGGGAGTGCACACTGCAGTCCTGTGAATGTCTTCCTTTAGAGGACTAACCTAGTAACTATAAACCTGTTATCAGTTTGCCATCCATTCCCTATTGCAATATTACTAGCTTATTATTTTTTTTAATGTAACATAGGTAATTTATTCTTCAAGGGCAACACCCACTTTATTTGTAGATGAAACAATGAAATATAAAGTGGTTTGCTAGCAGTAACCTCTTCATTAGTTACAGATCCCTTTAATGTGGAATTATTTAGATGACCAACTTCTGCAGAAATTTTGCATACGTGGTGGTGCAGCGGTTAGTGTTGTTGCCTCACAGCAAGAGGTTCTCCCATTCAATTCTCGGCTGGAGCACCTTCATTTTGAAGTCTGCATGTCCTCCCCATGGTCGAGTGATGTCTAAAGACATGCAGGTAGGTGCGTGCGTGAATGAGTGTGCCTTCTTTGAAGGTTGGGCGTCGAGCTGGCAACTCGGCACCATAAAAATCCACTGCCAATCATTAGCAGACCAGAGTTCCACTGTGGCCACCCCTAACCAGGAAAAGCTGAAAGACCATGATGACTGATATTAGTGGATTGTAATGACAGAAGTTTGAGTGGCCTTTTATGGTTGAAATTTTCTGAAATGGGTAGTTTTGTCATTATTGGTTCATATATTTTGTTTCATTGCTTAATAGAAGACTGTTCAAAACTATAAATTTAAAACACATTCTAACAATTGGTGCTGTATTATACAAAGAAAGTAATTTAATACAATCAGGAATGTGAATCAAATAATGCATATATGTATGCATGGCCCTAAAAATGTGTAAGGAGCCTATGGTTTGAAAACAGCCCAGAGGTAAGCTTCATCCTCCACTGGCCAGATGCAAAATGAATGTGGTTTTCATGCCATTTCAATGAATGTGAGTTTCAAGGTCAAAGAAGTTTACTGCTCATGCTAAGTCTGTTTTCATTGTGAGACATTATTGTTTGTTTAACAAATGGCTCGGTGTTTGCATTATTTTATTTCAATTTCTGTAATCATCGTAGAAGTAAATAAGAAAACAGTATGCACTCTGAGAGGTTTGATCAGTGTTTATGGTAACTGAGGAGAAATGGCCAATTAGTGGAACATTGGTGTGGCTGGGGAGTGGGTTGCTGCAGGAGGGGCTGCTCTGGGGGTGCCCAATCTATTACCCTGCTAGGGCCCCATTTGACCATGATCCAGCTCTGGTATTTTGCTATTTACTATAAATGATCAGAAGCTAGAATGACATTATCATATCCTTTCGGAAGTCATCTACTCCAGGGAACTGCCAAATTGAAAGTGCCCCCTGAGAACTGACCCAGTTGTTTGGCATTTGGGAACTTGTGAGTACAGTGACCTAACGTTTTACCAACATGTGCCCAGAGCCATAAAAACATCTTTCTATATTGCACAGCTTATAAACAAATTGATTGTGACTAAATCTAGAGATGTTATTGTCCCCCTTTACAAAGCCCTCATTAGGTCAATCATTTTGTATAATGTTCACTTTTGCATGTATCTGTCCAGACCCATGCAACAATTGGAATACCCACAGAGACACCTTAATAAAAGGATACAAGTCCTAAACAATAGGACTTGCATGGACCACCTCAAAGATTTATCACTATACTCAGTATCCTACAGAGTGCTTAGAGGTGACATGTCTGGCAAAAAAGGTATCCTCTGACCTAATACTAATGGACCTAATGAACATCAGCAAGTCAAGTGGAACAGAAATACTCAGTCTGGATATCTAAACCGAATGTTGTGGAGAGATGGATATATATCACAGGCTACCACTGTTCCAGAATAGCCTATCCATTCAAGTAAAGCAAAGCTCATCTCTGTCCATATTCAAATAAGGATGGATAATAGAAAATGTACTCCTAGATTGTCGCTAGTGCCACTAATGGATAGAGGCAGTTCCTAAATGCTGCATTCCTTAAAAGGGTCCCTTCAAATTATCTATGGTATGATCATAGTTATTCTCACTAGAGCTAATATAAAATTATCAGCCATGGGATAAGTAAGAACAGTCAGGAAATGTTAGTTCAAGTACCAGAAGGGAAATTGGCTAAGCTTAAAATGTCCTCCAAGTGAACCTATGTTGTTGTAATAAATAGTTTTAAAAAAATTTCCCTTTTTAATCACTAAGTGCCTTCTCAACCTCCACCTCCCCCCCTCCCCAGCTTCTGCCACCTCTGCACCTGTGCCTGGGGTTTTCCATTTAGGAGCTTTTCTTAATTTCATTTCAGTTTCTCAGGCCTTTACTTCATCCCATTTCATATCCTGTTTTCTTTTAATTTTTCCATCCATTCAGAGTCTTTGTTATGTTGCACAGGGTCTTCATACATATTTCTCAAAAATGTGTCACTTTCTTCTTTTTGGTGGTGTTTTCTATTCTTTTTGCTTTGTTTCCCAGTTCTCTATAAAACCTTTATTGGGTCATCAGTGAATTTCTTATTTTTGTACTTTTCCTTTATATTTATCTGAATATCTTTAATGCCTGTGCTGACATCTTTTGTTTATTATTCACAATAGTGTATAATAGATCCTGCTCTTTTCTGATACTGTGTACTTCTTTTATCACGTCTGTTTTTCTAAGAATTTTTGCTGATCTGTTCTCTCTTCTGTATTCTTCTTCTAACAGTGACACTTTGTGTCTTAATTGCTTTATGGTTTTCGTTATTTGATGCTTCGTGATAGCATTGTAATTCTTTCCTTCCTGGTCCCTTATTGGTGTCTGTTTCTGTGTTGATACCTTATTTGTGACTAATTTACCTGCACAGTAAATTATCCCATTTATTTTGGTTATATCAGATGAATTTATGTTAACATTCTTGATTACAGGGTTCATCTGTTTTATAAGACTTCTGACATTTTGGGTCTTATATACTTTCTGTGTATTTATTTAATCGGTCTTAATATGTGTACCCATCTCTATTAAATCAAACAATTCTTCCCTTAGACCATTTTTTTCTAATCTGATAGCACATTCTGTGATCTCTGTTGCCTGTGCGCATTCTACAGAACGTTCCAGAGCACCTTTCCATGACATATCCCCTTCAGTTGCATTTTGTATCATCTGCTGCTCCTTTATATGGGAACTCATTGGCCTATCACTCCACAACATTGCCTGCTTCAGAGTTGCCACTGTTTCCTGCTCCTTCTCTTGCTGTGCAAATCCAGCTGAATTTTATACTAGTTTCCATGTGAAGGTTTTAGACCATCATAAGTGGCATATTTCTATGTTTTAACTTCACCAAATCTTTTATTTTATTTCATATGACTTTTCTCTTTTTTATTTCTCCAAGTCCTTTGGGTTTTTAATACCATGATGGGAATAGACCCCATTCTAAGTCAAAGAAAGATTAAAGTTCATTAAACTAGTATTGTTTCAGTCTTTAATGTTAGCCAGAAGTGTTCTTCACAGCACCCACAATGTGCCTAGTATTGACTCCTTCTGCAATTTGTATGGTGTTATATGTATTGGTAACATATCTAAATATGATTGCAGATTCTTTTTATTATAAGACCCATTGCTCCTACTACTATTGGAACTGTCTGGGTATCTTTCTTCCACATTGCTCTAATTTCTGCTTGCAAATTCTAATATTTTATGTCTTTGTCTCTCTCTCTACGCCAGACACTGTAGTCACTGGGTGTAGCAATTTCAATGATCAATGCTACTTTTGTATTCTTTTCATGGACCACTATATCTGTTTTTTCGCATCTGTCTTTTGAATTGTTGGAAATGTGTGATGCCATGTGATGTAGACTTTATCATTTTCTGTGATGCTTTGTTGCTCATGTTTCTGGTGTTTTTCAGCTACTTCGATATTATAATGTTTGCACAATCACCAGTGTAACAGTCTTGCTACATTATTATGCGTTTCAGTATACAGTCATTCTGCCATTAGCATACCACAATGAACAAAATGTCCAATTGTTTCCTATTCTGTTTTACAAAACCTACATTTATCTGTTTTTCCCACATGTCGGTTTACAAAGTCCATCGAACATGTCTACTGTCTTGGGCTGCTAAAATTACCTTTCATATTTTGGTTTAAAATCACTTCTCCTTAACCATTCCTGTGTAGAGACCTAATCAATATGAGGATGTTCCAAGAGTTTTCTATACATGCAACTATATTTATGCATTTTCCAAATTTCTTGCCTTCTCATCTGATCCTTTATCTTATATTCTTTCTTTTGTTTTTTGCACATTCAGTTGCTGCCTGATTTTTATCTACTTCTGATTTGATTTTCATTTCTGCTTTCCACCAATATACTTCTGCTAAGCTAAGCAGGGACATCATCTTCGACTTTTGCTCCACATATTTTAAAACTTTCACTACATTTAGGTCTTGTGAGGTCAGTAGATATGTATGCAGTCCTACAATTGCAGATATACACATGGAATTAATGTCGAGGAAACCCATACCTACTTCAGAACAGGGATTGTATAGTCTTGGTATACACTGATATTTATAAATCATTTGATAAGCATGAATCATCTTTCCTGTTTCTTGCACAATCCTTTAAACACCTTTTGGGGCCAGTCAATTACTCCAAAACTGTAAGTTAGGGCAAGAAGAGCAATTTGGTTTACAGCTTAGACTTTGTTCCTAGATGTCAGCACTGTTTTCAGTATTAATTTTAGTATTCTAAAATATTCCTTACTAAGTTTCATTTGCATTTGTCTGTGTTTTATTGTAGACCCTTCATTGATTCCCAAATATTTATATACTCCCTCCTGCTCAAGTTCTTTTATATCACATTTCTGTCCCAGGCTGAAGTTTTCTTGGTGCTGCAGCTTTCCTGCTTTAAAGGTTGTTTTACACATTTATCAAGACAAAATGACATTCTTATATCATCTGAAAAAGTTTTAACCACTTGCAGTTGTCCTTTCAGTTCCTCATCTGATGAACTGTACATTTGTAAATCATCCGCAAAAAAGAAGATGAGAAGCCAAATTGTAGCCATGACCTAATTTGTTAAGTAGAAAACTTAATGGGTTAAGGTCAAGACAAAAGAAAAGTGGTAACACGGAGTCACCATGGAATATCCCACTTTGAATTTTTATCCCAGGAATAATAGTTTGTCCTTTATCATTGCTTAACTGCAAAGTGGTTTGCCACTGCTTCATGGCTGCTAAAATGGAATCGATCAATGTAAGGTGTATCTTATAAATTTTTAAGCACTCTTTTGTCCATGAATGTGGAATATTCTTACATGACTTCTCTCTTTTTAAGTTTCTCCAAGTCTTTTGGGTTTATATTACCATGATGGGAATGGACCCTATTCCTAAGTCAAAGTACAATTAAAGTTCACAAAATTAGTATTATTTTGATCTTTGATGTCAACCATAAGTGGTCTTCTGTTGTGACATATTACATGTCCTTGTAGATGAGGTTTGTCACACTAATGGCCATTTAACTCCTGGGATCTATGGATGGACTGCCCTTGTGAAGAGTCAAAACAACCGCTGTGCCTCAAACCTCTGGGACAAAGCAATTAGAGTGGCTCAGGTTGGAGCATGTCAACCAATGCATGTTTACTGATGTTCAGCAGTCAGCCTGGTATGTTATTCAGTCCCATAGTAGAGAATATATATATATATATATATATATATATATATATATATATATATATATATATATATATATGGATCTACTTTGATCCAGCAAATTTACGTTTCACCGAAATGTAAATTCAAAAGGAATATTCCCTTATCCCCACTGTACCACAATCTCAGCAATAGTTTTAGTTGTACATCAACGCTAAACCTTGATGTACAACTAAACTAACATGCAAACTGCATGCTTTTATTTCATTTCTCTCTTTTTTTCTTAATTATGTTCTTACACGAAAGTGCATTTTCGAAAAAATGCACTTAATTGAATTCGCAAATTTACATTTCGATGAAACGTAAATTTGTTGTATCAAATGAGATCCATATATAGATATATATATATATATATATATATATAGAGAGAGAGAGAGAGAGAGAGAGAGATGTCTTTTGTTTTAGAAAGTACTTTTACTGACTGTTCTTTTAGGACGATAAGTAATTTTAGGTCCTTAGGTATATATGGCTTTGGTATATATGTATCTGGGGTGAAGTTAGTATTGAATTTGACCCAATATATTTTCAGCAAACACTTAATACTGATAGGTGGAACCCTTTTGAATGAGTTCTGAGTAATGCTGGGTATGATATTTTTAACCTCCTGATATACAGAGAGAAGGATTTATAATTATCCTTAGCTTTTGATGTTAGCTTTTGTTTTCCTGTTGCCTTTTTTATTGGATAACCTTTTAGATGTGAAATTAGAGATGCTGTAGCCAAAAGACAGGGTGTCAAGATGTGTATGATTCAGAAGAATACCAACATGTAACCAGTAAAGCTATATGGTAAAGAAATCTTGGCAGTGAAGGCAGACAAGTGGAGGAAGCTAGAAGTGATTGAGATGAGGTGTCTAAGACAGGTGGTAGGATGTACTCTGTGGAACAGATGAAGAAATAAGGACATTGGAGCAGAATCCAAAGTTGTTCCAATTGCAGAAAAGGTCAGAGAGACCAGAGTATGGTCATTTGGTCACATGTTCAGGAAAATATAGGATAATATTGTGAAGAAAATTTGGGAGAGATAGGAGAAATCCAGGAGTAATCAATGGTTGCTGAGCAAAGCGATGGATGGATTTTGTGTCAAAACAACTATGACATTCAGGAATGACCAGGTAGGACAGTGACACCTAATGTACAAGGATGGGGACAGTTGATACAACATCACAGACCAATGTAGAAATCTGGGAAATGGGGTCTGATGATGAAGATGAACATATCCTTTGGATATTAACCTTGATTTGTGGGTCTTTATTTTCATAGGTTTATAGGTTCATAGGTAAGTATTAGGCTAGCTGCACTTGTGGGCCATTTAAAGGCTAGACAATTTTCCTTTTTGTGCTTGAAATAACCTATGCCATTTGGTTATAAATCGGCCTTACCCATCCCATAGTTGATAATTAAGTATATATTACCACTAATGAGAATAACTGTGATCATAACATAAGTAACTTGATGGGACCCATTCATGCGATAAAGCATTTAGGAGCCCCCTCTGTCCTTTAGTAGTACAGGGGCAGTCCTGGGGTACATTTTCTGTTTCCCTTCCAGAGCTCAAAGTTGTACTTGAATATGGACACAGATAAATTTTGTTTTATGTGGATAGGGAGTCTGTGAAATATACCTGTCCTTCCAAACCATTCTGTTGATGCAGAAGAGGTTTAGATCCTTAGACTGAGTATTTCTGATGACATTTGACTTGCTGATATGCAGTAAATGCATCGGTACTGGTTCAGAGGATGCTTTGTATGCCAAAACACAGGTCAACTCAGCAGTCTGTGGGATACCAAGTATAGTGACAAGGCTTTGATTCAGTCCATGAAGGACATGTTGTTTAGGCCTTTCTATCTTTTTAGAAAGATATCACTGTGGGCATTCAGTTGTTGTATGCGTCTGAACAGATGCATGCTAAAGGGGGCATTATATTCAATGACTGGCCTACTGATGGTGGAGTAAAGTGAGACAATGACATCCCTAGATCTAGACATAATCCCTTTGTTTATAAGCAATGTGGTAGTTACCTGGGGTAGATGACTTCCCAAAGGAAATAGTAATGAATTTTTTGGCATTTAGTTCAGTCCATGATTTTGACACCAGTTAATTATTTGGGAAAACTTTCCAGCAGGATGTCAAAGTCATTTGGGGATTCAATGACTGCTCCTAGTTTGCAGTCATCTACAAACATAGTCAGCCAGAGCACATTGGTACTGGCTTTTATTTATCTATTTATTTATTTATTTATTTATTTATCGATTGATTGATTGATTGACATTTGTTTACTAGGAATGTCCAACTGGGTCACATGAGTCCATTTTCAGTGGAGGCACAGGGAGAAAAGATCCATTTAAAAGAGAACATTAAAAAATGTCAAACACATTACATAAGAACAGCTGAAAATTATACATTTCAAAAATAATCAACAATGTTGTAAGGCATAGAGATATACTAAAAATATGTTACAAAGACAACAATGAGAAAAAGCAAAACAAAACACTAGATACAATTCTGGAGAGCATCCTTTTGGCATTTCACAGTAGTATTAAGTAGAATTCATGTTTTTAGTTGGATTGTAAATGTAAAGGGGAAAGGTATTAGTACAAATGGGGAGGAAGTGATAGGAAAAGGTTATGTAAAGTGGTAGAGAGGGTAGGATAGCCAGGTGAAGATGAGGAAGTAGAGATGGGTAGAGTATCTGTACAGATTAGGTTGGAGAAAAGTAGACAAGATTTAATTCAATCAGGGTTAGAGCATAAGCAGAGCCATAAGTTTGATATGTAGTATTTCAGGAGATGCTTGAAGGAAATATGGTAGATTAGAGTTCTAATAGCCCATGGAATATAATTCCATTTGTTGGCAACAGATTAGCACTAAAGGCTATTTCCAATTGCATTTTTTAATAATTATTTTTATTAAATTCAAATAAGCGACAAAATTATTACATATATAATTATATACAGTAGAAATTGCATTTGTACAAGAGAAAAAAAAACTAATTATCAACAAATAGCCATAAAGAACAAAACAAAGAACTATGTACAAGGTGTCCAGTAGAACATTATGAAAGCATAGAGTATATTTAGTAAATATATACATGTCAAACTGAAATAGTGTTCATTTATTCAACAGTCTCTTTAGTTTCATCCATGAATTTAAAGAAGTAATTTTAGTGTTTTTTGTTTGATGGTTAAAATTTCCATATGACAAGTTTCAGTTGCAGTGTTAAAGAATACTTTCATAGGTGGTATATTTGCTGTCTTCCAGTTTTTTGTTATCACTTTTCTTGCCATTCCAAGACTTATCCAAAGAAGAGGGTGATCAGCTTTTTTATCACAGGTAGGCACTGGTGCATTAAAAAGAATTAATAATTTGTTTAATTTAAATTTATCACTAAATAGAGCCTGTAAGAAAAAAAATAACATTGTTCCAAAAAGGTCTGATTATGTTAAACTCATAAAACATGTGTTGCTAGTCAGCAATAATATCTAATCCACATCTCCAACAAACATTTTTTTGAAGATCAACTGTATTTTGTGAGGTCTGAAAAATGTTCTATGTAGAAACCTCCAGGAGTATAGACTCCATCTTAAAGAAATTGAGATTTGAATTGATAATGTTAGAATCATTTTTTTCACACTATCCTTTGGATAATAGTCATTAATTGTTACAAATTATTCCCAATATTTATCATCATAAAAATGCATCTTACTTTTTTCAATTCTATAAATTCTAAAAAGGCTACCTTTCTCTGGATTATTATGATAAACTGATGTTATCAGATATTCAGTTAGCCTCAGAAAAGCAGCAAATACTCCAACTCCTCAAACACAAAAACAAAACAAAGCAACAGAAGCAATAAATAATCCTTTAATTCTCCAATGGTAAGCACTTTCGTCTCAACACCTTTACCTGTATTGTGCAAGAATGTGTAGCAATTGGCCCATAATTTTGGTGTGTGCATCAACCACCCTGTATTCCTCTGGTAAATCACTGTGATGATCTGAAGAGTATGTCAAGAGGTACTGAAACAATACATGACAGTGTCAAACAGCATATATGTCAGATGTTTGCTAAAACAAGCCCTGTAACCCTAACAACCCATACATTACTGAGAGAAATAGTCACAATCACCGTATGGCCCATTGTCCCCCAATGTTGATAGGCTGTCTCCAGATAACCTGCACCAACAGGTTGAGAGATATGGCTGTAGTACAAAACAAACTGGACTGGAGCACAACAATTCCTGGAATGGAGTTCCACATGTACTATAGAAGTTCACACTGGGCATGCTCATACACTTAGAGAACTGTCAGTAGGATCTAGGAATCAACAGGCCTTCCCAGCCCAGTGCACTTCACATTGCCCTACATTAGCAGTCCTGAAGATGTATGTCACCATAGAAGTACCTTTCATCAGACCTCAGTACTATAAGCTCTGTGATGCATGTGATAACTGTGTAACACTATAGTACAAATAACTAGTTAGGTAGGATTTCTAATGTCATTCATGGTAATTGTGTCTGTGTGTGTTTACAAGTTAAAGCTTTTGGGTACATTCAAACCCAGTACACTTCCCCTTTCCCTACATTAGCAGTCCTGCAGATATCAGTAACCTTAGAAGTCCCTTTCATCAGGCTTAAGCCCCATAAGCTGTGTGCTGCATGTGATAACTGCATAACACTATAGTACAAATAATTAATTAGGTAGGAGTTCTTTAACTTGTGTTTACAAGTTAAAGCTTTTGGGTCCATTCCAAACCAGTATACTTCCCCTTTCCCATTTTATCAGTACTGCAGATAACACTCACCTTAGAAGTCCTTTTCATCAAACCTCAGCCCTATAAGCTCTGTGGAATGTGTGATAACAGCATAACATTATAGTACAAGGAATGAGTTAGGTAGGAGTTCTAATCTCAGTCATAGCAAATGTCAAAATGTGTGCGTGTTTACAAGTTAAAGCTTTTGGGTCCATTCCAATCCAGTATACTTTCCCTTTCCCACTTTAGCAGTCCTGCAGATATCACTCACCTTCAAATTCCCTTTCATCAGGTCTCAACCCCATAAGCTCTGTGGCATGTGTGATAACTGTGTAACACTATGGTACAAATAACTAGTTGGGTAAGAATTCTTCTTTCACATTTGGCAAGTGTGTGTGTCAAAGTGGGTCTGTTTCTAGGACAAAGTATTTTGATAACTTTAACACCCACTGCTCTACTTTATCAGTCATGCTGATGTAATTCCCCTTATAGGTTCATAAGTGTGTAGTAGGCTAATGGCCCAAGAACCTTTACAAGCCTAGCACACAGAAGGGCCCTGCCATTGTGGCAGCCTATGTCACTTCCCTCGTTCCTGCATCAAGTAGAGGCACTGCAGTGATCCTCAGGATGAACTGTCTATTACCTATATGCTCATCAAGATTTCTCTGAAACAGGGTCAGCTAGGTGCTCTGCATGACATGTATGGGAAGTGTATTCCAGGGCATATCCAGTCTCTTGGTGAGGGACCTGTCCCACCAGCATTTTGTGGTGATTGTGGTAATGGAGCAGAAATCTCTGCAGTGTGTTTTCTGGAGGGATTGGGATGTCTTTATGTGTAGCATGTCTAAAACAGCTGGGTCAGATATGGCTTTGTAAGTCAAGCACAGATATCCTCTAACTAGGTGATATGACACAGAGAATAGATGGAGTCTTCTGAGTCTGTCTGTGTAAGATGTGTGTTTAATGCCTAGCAACCTCTTTGTGAGGTGTTTCTGTGGCCTCATCAGCTATTGCAGGTGTCTACTGAGGTACATGGTAAATGGGCCAGAATACCTGATGAGTGGTCTAATGAGGTAACAGTAGACAGAGATCATTACCCCTGTCTTCCTGAATGCAAAACCCTTTGTAATGCAATGTGCCACATATAAGGGCTTCCTGACTACAGTGGCAATGTGGTGGGTGAAGGATACGTTGCTGTCAACCTGTGTCCCCAGATCTGTTATAATGCCTACAGTATTAATTAGGCTCACATTGATGTGGTACTTACTGGGAACTGAGTGTTTTACCAAAGGGGATGATGATGCATTTTGCGGTGTTAAGCTTCTGGTCATGGTTTCCATCAGTCTCAGTGCGGTCTTTCTGTAAGATGCCTGCATCACATGTGGAGTTAATGATAGCTCCCAGCTTGCAGTCCTCTGTGAACTTGGTCAGCCAGAGTTCCTCTCTGTTGGGCTGGACTCCTGAGAAGTAGTTGCTGGAGAGGACACTACCCAATACTGATCCCTGTGAGACTCCACTTGTGACTGCTTGCCAGTCTGACTTGGATTTTGCCACTGTCACACTGTGTGTTCTGTGAAGCAATTTGCAATGTATTCATTGATATAGGGGTTGATGCCTAGTTTGGTGGGTTTAGCAATAATTCCTGACTGAGGAATGGTATCAAAAGCATTGGCCAGATCAAGGTAGGTTGTATGCAGTGCCTTACTGTCATATGGTTTTTCAGTGAATGTCAGGGCTGTCATAGTGGGTGTTTTGTTGAGCTATGTGTACCATATGGTGCAGTGCGGGTGTTGACCTTATCCTCTTGACCAGCTAGTGTGCTCTTCGCTGGAGAGTACAAATTTCCACATTTGGTGATATAGGGGTAAGTCTCACAGGTCTGAGTGTTTGGAGTTTAGAGGAGAGGGTTGTCTGTGTACATGAGGCAGTTGCAACAGTGCATCAGAATGGACAAGTGCACCAGGTTAATGGACGAAAGCACAGAAAACTGCACTTCAATCATGCCAGGAGGGGTGGTCATAACTACTAAGTACTGGGGCTAATTCTGTGAGGAAAGAGTACTGCTGATGGCTCCCAGGTGTGCTACATTTATTGATACAATAACCTGCTGAAGTGCAAAGCTATTATGCTATATGAAGTGCAAAACAGAAAGAACTAACAAGATGTATGGGAAAAACTGAAAGTAGACTTTCTGACACCTGTAATACTTTACCTCAGCTGTGCAGTTATCAGCACCTTTGTTCAGTTGGTAGTGCAGTAAGCTCTGCAGCATGTGCAGTAACTTTGTAACACTATAGTACAAATAACTAGACAGGCAACATTTCTAATCTCAATACTGGCAAGTGTGTGTGTGTGTGTGTGTGTGTGTGTGTGTGTGTGTGTGTGTGTGTGTGTGTGTGTGTGTGTGTGTATCATATACTGTGTGGGTTACTCCATTTGAGTTGTGTACCACCCTTTAGACTTCCCCTCACCCTGATTTAGTAGTCCTGTTGATGTAATTCACCTTTGAAGTAGCTTTGGACTTGGTGAAATTGTATAAGCTCCATGGTGCATCTGATAACTGTGTAACACTATAGTAGAAATAACTAGATAGGCAGGAGTTTTAATCCCAGTACTGGCAACTGTGTGTTTGTGTGAGAATCATATACTGTGGGGGTTATACCATTTTGAGTTGAGTACCA
>NC_056739.1:363924004-363981504 GCF_019279795.1 Protopterus annectens | reverse complement strand
TGGTCCAAAATATGTGTCTGGTGACACTTGCTGTGGCACTTATGACAGGGGCATGACAGGCATCAGTCCCCCTTCAAGCATCCCTGCCCTTCCACCTGTATGAGACCTTGCCTGTTATCTGGCTATGGCTAGTATTTACAGACACACTTGCCATAGTCATCACACTTGCCTGTCCCATGCCACCACTCGCCAACTGTCCATCATCTATGGCCACTGGTGATGAGGTATGTGCAGGCATTTTGACTGCATGTGGGGATGGGGTGGACAATAGTGGGATGCCAACCAATGTCACAGATTCAGCCCCAGACAACCCTGCCTGTGCCTCACTATGGCTATCATCATTGTCAGAGTCTGCGGAGGCACTGACATCAGTTCCCAAGTGGGAGGGACCCCGACCCCTATTGCTACCTGTGAGGGGAAGACAATAAATGTAAATTAATGCCTGTACATTATGGTTGGCTGCCACACACACAGACATGCACAGAGACACTTACAGGTGAGGTAGCACAAAGCTATTATACAGACCTCACATTACCCAAAAGGTGACATGCATGACACACAGCCCGCATCATCATGCATTGGGCCAGTTTGAATCTTTGTTACTAACAACATACATCTCTGGGATGCATGAGAACTGTTATTATGTGATGTCCATTCCCCTAGCACACACTGCACCCATGTACACATTATTGCTGTTCACCTGTATAGCACTGTGGCAACTACTGTAGACCATACCTCACAACTGTACAAATCACTGAAGAATGTGTAGATGTCTGGCACATATGTTTGCTCTGTTCCTCATAACCCCTATGTAATTTTCTGACACATAACTGAGATTATATGAGGACTGATGTCACTAATTAATGACACATTTGATTTGCAGACCTCATCACCAGCAGTGAATATGTATTCAAACAAATCCTGTTACACCGACAACCTTCTAAGCTTAACATGGATATGATAAGTGCACAAGCCCCTGTTAACGTGGCAGGCTCTTGTATTATTTAAAATGAGATCACAATACTGCATTCAAAAACTATACCCACTTTAAATGTGACATATGACCTGTGCAATCCAACCAAGAAACAAACAAATGTGTTAGTTGTGAAATATACTGAGTGAGATGTGTACAATACAGTTGTTGCATAGGTGTGGACACCCCTAAACCAATGCTTTTTTGAAACACCTGTTAAGTGAACTACAGCAGTCACTCTTCGTGGGAAGGGGAGTATCAGCATGGTACATCTTGACTCGGCATTATTTCAACAGTCTTCCCTACAAAGGTCCCCCAACTCTGTCAGCTGGAAAGGACAGTTCATGTGCACAGACATTGGAGGTCACACTGGGGGTTTACAATTGGTATTAAGTCTGGTCTTAGTATGGCCCAATGCATACCCTTTATTTTATTCAGGTGGAGCCATTCTTATGTAGCTTTGGATGTATGCTTCAGGTCATTGTCGTGTTGGAAGCGGAAACCCGTCTTCATCCTCAGCCGTCTTGCAGAAGCTTGATGGCTTTGGCCCACACGTGAGTGTTATTTGAACTGTTCAGAAATCCCTCCACCATGCCTACAGGCCTAGTTCCAGCTAATGAACAACAACCTCAAAGCAGGGCACTGTCAACAGTGAGCTTCAACATGTGAATGGTGGTCTTCAGTGAGGTGTTGCTTGTGGACCACATCTAGCTTTAGGGATAGTGACTGTAAGTTTGAACCTTGGTCTCATCACACCATTACACATTTCAGCACATGCCTTTGGGAGACATGGTGTTATGTTTTGCTACTTGTACACAGCCCTGCAAGGGGTTTGTTGTGTGTGAATGCTTCTATCTACTGACCCTACCCCATAGGCTAGACTTATACAGAATCCAGGCGAGTGTTGCTACATGTACTACACAACCAGTACTTGCCAGAGAGTCCTGCAAGTCCCTCAGTGTTGCTGCATGTCTCCTGACAGCCTCCCTGACCAGTTCTCAACATGTCCTTCCATCTGTTTTGGAATGACATCTGGTTCTTTTCAACAGCACTGTTGTCCCATATTTAATCTACCTTTTGATTACTGTCTCCACTTTTTCCATGGTATATGCAATGCTGTGTTAATGTTGTTGTAACCTTCTCCTGACTGATACCTTTCAAATGTGAGATCCCTATGATGTTTGTAAGATATGTGCAAGCCATGGCTGCTTCTGGTACAAGCAACTGAGCAAATGTCATGAATACACTACTCAGATAGCGGACCATTATTCGTTGTTACATTGAGTCCCTGCACTTGATGGAAGGTGTTTACCCAAGCAGAGTGAATGCTGTCAGTACATCACAAGCTGCTCCGACAATGTGTTATTTGGAGGGTGTGGACACGTATGCATCCAGCGTATTGTAAGGTTTGTATACCCCATATAAAATATTGTTGGATTTTACAAGTTAATTGTTCATGTTATGGTCACATTACAGGTTGGAAAAGGTGTGGAATATAATATTGTGGTCTCTCTTTGTATACATCAGAAACACTTTGCATCTTGACAGGGGGTGTGTACACTGTGGTATCCACTGTATAGGATTAATGTATCATACATGTCCCTACCATAGCCCATTTGTCCCCCCAGTTTGTTGGTCTCTGTCCAGACATCTTGCACTGACAGGTTGTGAGGTATACTGCAGGAATATTACATTGCCCTTCAGACAGGCCCCCATGGTGACCACTGTGATGCAGTACAGTTAACACCACCACAAGTGAACAAGGACATCAAGCAATATGGCTAGGTGTGTATTGGCAAAGCACAACAAAACAATTACAAATCATGAGCTACAGGCTGCTGTCCCACTTGTAGACCAGAGGGAGATAAATAGGTGTGGGAGAGAGGTACTATCAGTAGACTCACATGTGGCCTTGGTACAGGGTGGAAGCAGCATTTCTGCACATTAACAGTACAACCCCAATACTATGAAATATGTTGCCCATCACCATAGATGTGCACTTATGTGCATTACCAAACCCCATCCACATCTACTATTTTATCTAACATATACATGTAGATATTCTACAGATACAAGTATGCTAAAGTACTCTACTAATGTGCACTAGGGCCTTACCTGCAAGCTCCTCGTCCATTGTGTGGGGGGAACCCACATCCACAATGCTGGATTCAGCAACATGTTGTGTGCTTCGGGTGTGTGCACCAAAGTTGGTGAGGAGCTGTTCGGTGGGTGTCAGTGGGGCCTGCAAGACTGGACACCCACCTGTGGCTGTCGCTTCTCTGGCTATGGCAGCACCCCTTCACCAGGCATTATGTATGAGGTCAGTAGCACGATGTTGGACCTGCTCATAGGTTCTTGTGTGCAGGCCGACATCGTTTACCCTGTGGACTAGGTCATTCCACAGGGTGGTCTGCTCCTGCAGATGTTCCTGAATACGGTGAAAATTTCTTCATAATGGTTGACAATGGTGTCAATTATTTCAGATGTTTCTGCTGTGCTGTAGGGTGGATTTCAGGGGTGCTCCATCCTGCCTGGAAGACATAAACAGTGAAACACATCATTGCACCTCAAACAGTTGTCAACAGTATGGACAGAAATTGCACATCAACAGTGGATATTTGTTGCCAGCATTCACAACTACACCATACATTGGAGCACAGTGGTGCAGTGGTTAACATTGTCACCTCACAGCAAGAGGTTGTCCAGTTCAATTCTTGGCTGGGGTGCCTTCTGTGTGGAGTTTGCATGTTCTCCCTGTGTTCGCGTGGGTTTCCTCCGGGTACTCCGGTTTCCTCCCACATTCCAAAGACATGTATCTGGAGCATTTCTCCCCGGGCCTCCACTGAAAACAGGCTCTGTGGAACCTAGTTGGACTTTCCCGGTCAACAAATGATGAATAAAAAAATAAATAAATACCCCTGTAATCTAGCAGCACAGTAATAGCTTGCATTGCTCCTGGCCCTTATGTGTCATATTCCCCCCCAATGGTGGACAGTTAATTGCATAATCCTCTATTCCCCATTCTTTTCTGTGTAGAGGGATGACAGTGGCCATCTTCCATGTGGATGGGGTGTGGATCTTGCTGAGGCTGTGTTTGACTACAGTGTTTGATGGAACTGTGAGAACATGCCTGAGTTCATGTAGGATGCAGACAGGGATGTTATCAGGCGCCATGGAGACTTGCTGTTGTTGCCTTTCAGTAGGCATTGATGAGGGGAGGGGTGGGGTTGATGTGCATATCTCCCTATAGGGATGGGGGGACAGGGGGTGATGTTCAGGGTCTATATTAGAACACCGAACTTTCAAAATTTCGAGTGTTTTAATATCGAACCCTATTAATCAAAAATTTAAAACATCGAACATACAGAACAGCAATTTGTTTCCTAGGGAAAAAATGTGCTGTTCCAAAACAAATACACACAACACAAGCACACCAAACAAACAGCAATCCACACACATACACCTAAACTCTTACACCTAACCCTACACTAAACTATACATGCACTACTAACTATCCACTTACCTTAACTCAAACCCTAACCCTAAGGTCCATCACTATCGCACAGTCACTTCACCCATGACCTAACTCACCTACCCCGCCCAAACCCTCATGTCCACACAACTGCACACTTACCTGACCCACATCCTAGCCCTAACTCACCTACCCCGCCCTAACCCTCACATCCACACAATCGCACACTTACCTGAACCTGACCCGTAACTTTCCACCACAGCGCTAAAAATACCGAAGCAACAGAAACGGACAACCAAATTCTTTGCCTAGGAAAAAAAATCAGTTTTCTGTTTCTTCGATATTTTCAGTGTTCGCTGAAAACAGGTAGATATTAGAACACTCAAAATTTTGAAAGTTTGGTGTTCTAATATAGACTCAATGTTCACACCTAACTGATATAGGTTGCCTATAGCCATGGCATGTGTGTATGAGGTGTGATTTAACACCAGTACAGGGTGAATTGTGTTGTTGTCTCTGAGACTGACAACATATGTAAAGACACCCTTGTGACTGGCTATGGCAGTGTGGACATGTGTGATTTGTACTCATAGCTAGCCTTACAGGGTGCCACCTGTGACCTTACATGCTTGTTCAGATAGAGGTGGACATGCTTCCAAGTTGTTGTCTGCACCTCTGTGGCCCTGTACAGCAATATAGCAACCTGTTATGTGATTTGTGTATTGCTGCTGTCCACCAAAGGGGATTACTCTACCTTGGTGGAGGTGGGTTTTACAGGTCAGGTATTCCTGAGTCCATACCGTTACAGTGGATATATAAGTGTACACACCCCTGTTACAATGCCTGGTCTTTGTGCTATCATAACTTGACACCACAATAACTCATTTCAAAACAATTCCCACCTTTCATGTGACCTATAGCCTGTACAATTCCATTGAAAACATAACTATCTGTTGTGGAAAAACATATGTAAATTGAAATTAGTACAATAAGCTGGTTGCATGAGTATGCACACCCTTAAACAGCTACTTTGTGGAAGCACCTGTTGAGATAATGACAGCATTCAGTCATCTTAGTTCAGAGTCTATCATCATGGCACATCTTTACTTGGTAATAGTTGCCCAGTCTTCCTTGCAACAGTGCTACAAATATGTCAATTTGTGAGGGCATCTCTTGTGCACAACCCTATTCAGGGCAGCCCACAGATGTTCTATTGGATTTAGGTCTGGCCACTGGCTGGCACATTCCCAAACTGTAATTTTCATCTGGTGAATCCATTCCTTTGTTGACATGGATGTATGCTTGAGGTCATTGTCATGTTGACAGATAAAATCCCTCTTCATCTTCAGCTTTCTAGCAGATGACTGACGCTTTGGGGACAAAAATGGTTGGTATTTGGAACTGTTCATAATTCCCTTCATCTTGAATAGAGGCCCAGTTCCATCTTTTGAAAAGCAACCCCACAGCATGATACTGCCACCACTATGCTTCACCAGGGGGATGGTGTTCTTTTGGTGATGCAAAGTGTTGTTTTGGGCCAAACATATTTCTTGGGATTGTGGGCCAAAGGTTCAAACTTGGTGTCATCAGACCATGACACATTGTCCCAACATACTTTTTGGAGACATGGTGTACTGTTTGGCTCTTGACATTTTTCTGTGTAAGAAAGGCTTCCATCTAGCAGCCCTACCCCATAGGGCAGACATATGGGGAATAAAGAAGATTGTTGTCACATGTGGTACACACCTAGTACTTGGCAGGCATTCCTGCAGCTCATTCAGTGTTGCTGTAGGTCCCCTGGCAGCCTCCATGGCCAGTTGTCATGTCATCCATTTGGGATGGATGCCAAGGTGTTTGCAATGTCACTGTTGTCCCACATCTTCTCCACTTCTCTGATGACTGTATGCACTGTATTCTATGGTATATCCGATGTTGGGGACACTCTTTCTACTCTTCTCCTGACGGATACCTTTCCACAATGAGTTCCCTTCAATGGTTTGTAAGCTCTCTGCCAAACATGTCTGTTGCTGTAGCAAGCAACTGGTTAAATGTTAAATAAATCCTACTAGGATGGTTGAACATTACTTGGGGTTAATTAGAGTCTTATTAATTGATGGCATGTGTGTAACCAAAAAGAGAATGCTATGATTACTGCAAGAGGTGCATCAACCAAGTAGTGGTTTGTGTGTGTGCACATGTATGCAACCAGTTTATAGTACGTTTTTATGTGTTATATTTTCTCCCCTAACAGATTTGTTTGTTTGTCAATAGAATCGTACAGGTTATGGGTCACATTCAAGGTGGGAAATGTTTTCTGTGATCTCATTTTTGTATGGTAGGTGTGGACAGAGGGTCATAATACAGTTGCACACTTCTCCGATTACAACCTGATAATCATGCCTATTCTACTTACCATATCATTGTCATGGCAATGCAACAACCAGTACCTGTAAACATTTGTGTCTGTTGTATGCACTGAAACTGGTATTACACAAAGTAGAACATGCACAATGTATTTACATACATAGATATGTAAGTTGATTGCACAGTAGGCTTTACTATCACAATGCTAATCTGGAGGATGTCCCACATTCATATCTAGGCTATTATGTTACAGTATCATTGTTAACAGACTTGACAATGGTTTGCCTAACATAACACAACTCTATGTGTAAGTGACTACAGATATCAGGCACACATGTGCTTATAAGACTTTACAGTTGAATGGTATGAACTCACTATATCCAATGCATTTCAACACACGCTTCTGCAACAGTACTTTATTATGCACATGTTCTGTATAGTTCTTTTATATTTACAAGACAAAATGTGTATCATAGTTATATTCACAGGTAACATATGGATATGTACAACATCCCAGCAGCTGACTTAGCAGTGGCACAGTCAGGGGTGTTTGACAGACACTGCTATAATTGGCAAATGTCAGCTGTCCTTTCTTAGCTTGAGTCAGGGGCCTGAGCTGTGATCTATGTCACTCCAAACAGAGACACATGCTATGGCCATTGGTGCTGCTCAGCAGTACATCAGTACAGCAAGTCCTGTTGAGACATATTCTTTCAAACTCCTATTTTCCATTATTACAGAGCAACTACTACATTCAATTATATGCTTACTTGTTTCACATACCTTTTTTAAAGTGGATTTGGTGAAATGCTTTGTCTGTATTCCATCGTTCTGTTTTTAATTGTAGCACTGTCTATGACAGAGGTGGTTTGATTACATGGCAGCTTGACTTTTGTACATAATGCTCATGACCATGTGATGGCCTGTGCACAAATTGGTGTTCCCCAGTTGCTAATTGCATGCAGAACAGCTGTGTAATTATTCCAATAGCCAATGTAATGGCAACACACTCCTATAATTGAGTACTCCATGTGGCGTTGGCCCTTTCCCTTACCTGTGAGGAAGACCTCCTGGTAGTGGGTGAGCTAATACCTCTTACAACAAGACTTCTGGAGACAAGCCAACTAAATGGTGGAGAAGGTTCAAGACTTAGGGGCAGTATGTCAGTATTGCTGTTATATGGCTTGATTACTACTAGTTTAACAGGGTTTGTCTGAACATGCTACTTTTGCATGGGTTTCAGTCTGCCAAAGTTCTGTGTTTGCATAGCTCTCAACTGTAGGGCTATCCACATAATGGCCAGAGATTTGCCTGATATGTTTGGTCTGTTCCCCAGACAGGTGTTCTTGACAAATCAGTAGCATACCCTGGTGATTGCAATCAGTAAATGCTAACATCCATTCGTGTTTCTGCATTCATATCCCTCAGAAAAGATATTTTACAACAAACCCTGTAACACCAGAAACTTTCTCAGTGTATAACAGCAATATTCCAATTATGGCTATGCTTTTGGGCCTATGTTCCCCAATTATGTCAGGCTGTATCCTGATATCATGCAGTAAGAGATTGATAGGTATGGTCTATCATTATTTAGCATTGCCATTCCTGCTGTGGGTAACGGCTAGACAACATGTGGAACTCTGTACATTCAAGAGGTCAGTGTATAGAGGATGCTCTTAGATGCTCTTATAACATATTTTGTGTGGGAGAGAGTAAGACATTTTAAAACTAAGCTGTTATAACATGAGAGAAATATTACTGATAAGAAAGAAGACAGTTCTATAGCTGTACATGTTTATAAATCTCACCATGGGGACAGTAGCGGGTTACAAGGTACTGTTTCTGAAAATGTCTGCGTCTCAGTTTAATCAGTCATATAAGAACAATTATGTACAGAATCAATTTATATCTATAAATGTGATACTTTATCCCCTAGGGGGTTAAATAAGGAATGTAATTGGAGGCTGTGTATTTAAATATGTAATTATAATTGTTACTTGCTTCTTGTATGTAAAGCAAGTATTTCTTGTAATGTTTTACTCCTTGAAGGCTTTGGCCAAGACATCAGAGTATAATAAACTTGTGTGAATTACTGGCTGGTTGTTTTACTCTTTACTATCTTCGGTCATGTTAGTTTATTTGCTAAGAGGTCATCGTATGTCTGGCTGTTTACATATTCTTTGGACTGGGGGGAGCAGATGTTAGTGGCATGGGTCCCTTTTGCATCCGACTGTAAAATGCTGCCCCAGTTGTGGGTGGTCTATCAGCAGCATATGTTTGTTTAGGCATTTTGAGAAATGCATGCATAGATATATATATATATATATATATATATATATATATATATATATATATATATATATATATATAAAACATCTCTCTCTCTCTAACATACATATATATATATATATATATATATATATATATATATATATATATATATATATATATGTATCACCATACATATCTAGCTCTCTATATATGCATATTTCTCTTTTCATCCATATATTTAGAGATACCAATCACTCCTGCACAGTGTCACTTCCCTATTGTAAAATGTCTGTAATGCATGGTATGTTTGAAAAATCATCAATCATTCTGTAGCTCAGATGGATTAGTGGTAAATTGCTGTTGCAATGGTGTACAGGGTCCTGGGTTCAAGACCAGCAAGATCTGATTATTTTGTTGCTGGGCAGAACAGTGGCTGATGGAGACAGGGTGATTAAGCCAGTTGTAAGCAGGTCTGCGTGAGTTTGCACGATGGTAAGTGATGCCAACACACAGTTAAATAGGAAATGGGAAACTGCTTAATCTGTGTAGGCATTGCTTAGCATTGCACAAACTCGCTTACTGTTGCTTATTGCTGCTTACTGCAGCTTACTTGCACTTACCCCGATGCCAATTTCTTTAAAAGAAAAGAAAAAAGGGGTGATAGGAAAGTGGTGAGAAAGGGGGCATGCAGAGGGAAAAACAATATGACAGAATGGAAAGTGGTGAAAAAGGGGGCATGTGGAGGGAAAAACAATATGACAGATAACTTGGGTTGTGCAGGATGGGTGTAGGAAAGGTGCACAGCTGTTCATTTCTGATATAGCAACAACTGTGCGTTTGTACAGAATTTGGAGGTGAATTTGGACACAAATCCCTGAGAGTAGGGTGAGGATAACAGTAATGTGTTGTTAAGCCAATTAGACCAGATTACGTGTGTCCAGTGGTCACATTTTCGAAATGGACAGCTATGTATGGGGAGACATTTTTTTGTGGGAACAAATTGCATTTTTTTTTTATAAGGTGAGAGTGGGATGTTGGGGGCATTAACGTCTTCATCAATTGCAGCTCAGACTGGGTTATCTATCTGGCTACTTGCTCTTGTGCTGCATTCTATATTGGCCAAACATCACTCACTTTAAGGATCCGTATATATGAGCAGTTAACTGATATTAGGAATAGAAGGCAATTTAATGCCTTATACAAACATTCCCTCAAGCATCCTACAGCTGAGTTTCAGTTCCTTGTTATTGACAAAATTCAGGGAGATAGAATAAACAAGATAGGCTTACACAGTTTACTTAATAAAAAAAAATTCTGGATTATTAAACTAGGGGGGTTATTTAGCCCTGGTTTAAATGAACATCTGTGAATTAACCAATCAGAATATTTGTGTGTGTATTTCTTTTCCTGTGGAATCATGGTGTATGTATTGTTCCCACTGACGAAAGCAGGTTTACTACCAAAACCGGTTTGGGTTTTGACTACATTGCATGGTGCATGAATTAACTTTGGAATAAAGCTATATTCCATACTTGAGTGCTGGCCTCATTTTTTATTTTGGTGTTATTAGTTTTAACAGAGACCTTCAAGTTGGTAAGGACAGGGACAGCATATAAAAATGAAGTAAGGAAATAAGTGGTTGCTAGGTTGGTTTTAGCAGAGTTAGTAAGAAATATTTTATGTCTATAAAGTATGCCAAGATTCTGGTGAGTTTTTATTTTTATATTATTTTGCATGATGAGTTCAAATCTGAGGTTGTCATCAATTGTCACACTAAGTAGTTTTATATGGGATAAAATTTCTATCAATGTATTTTTAAGTGAGAAGATTTTGAAGCTGGATTTATCCTTCAGGTGTGCTTTGGGGAGGAATAGGAGTCATTTTTGGGGAGGAGCTGAGTTATAATTGGGTATTGTGAAGTTAGTTTTCAACAGAGGTGAAGGCTTCTTGTGTGATTTCAAGAAGATTCGCCAATGTGTCAGATGAGCATGTTAATGCTGCATCATCAGCATATTGTATATGTGATGCTTGCCTAGTAGAGTTATAGAAGTCATTAATGAAAATGTTAAAGAGAAGTCAGCCAAGAACTGAGCATTGGGATACAGGTATACCAGTGGTAAAGGGGAGGTAAGGACCCCCCTTCTAACAGTTTGCTGTCCATCAGATAGGTAGCTTTTAAACTAGTGAAGTGAAGGAGGAGATAAGCAGAGATGGTGCAGTTGTTGGAGTTTGCTATATGAGATGCTATCAAAGGCTTTGGACAGATCTAGAAATATGGAAGAGAAAAGTTAGCCAGAGTACCTTTTCTTGTTTATATTAAAAAGGATAAAAGTGCTGTGGTTGTACTATGGCCAGGGTGGTATCCATGTTGAGTACTGGTTAAGAGCTGCACTGAGAGGAGATGGTGAGGAAGTTGAGTGTGTATAAATTTTTTCTAGGATTTTTTAGAGAGGACAGAGAATTGCAATGGGATGAAAGTTAGAGACTTTTATAGAGTTTCCTCCCTTGTGCAGTGGGATGACATAATATCTTTTTCAATAGCTTGGATATAAGATTCCTGTATGGATCTATTGATTAAGAAGGGTTATATTATGTTGTCAAAAAGCATGTTCAATGAACACATCGTCATTGATACATAAACAGTGAACAGACGAATCTGCAAATGGCCACTTCAGTGAATTTTTTTCCCAGGGGGAAAAATGCTTGGCCATCATTGGGTATTTGCCCTTTTCTCCACTGTAGTGCGATCTCAGAGTTGGTATATTTAGTTAGTGAGGTATGGGGGGCACGGTTCCCCACATTAGGGGGTGTGGGTTGGAAGTCCCCCACTTTGTAGGATTTAAACATTTGTTTTGTGTTTCTTTGGCCAAGCAAGTTTTTTCCCCCTGGCTGAAGTGGCCATTCGGAGATTAGTGTGTTCACTGTTTATTTGTCGATGAAGACGTGTTCCATGAACACATCTTTAGGCAACATAATAGACCCGATTAAGATAGTTACTGAGTAAGATATGGCTTCTGTTGCCATCTTGACGTATTCATATGGGAAGTAGTTGGCAGCTGTGGAGTACATTTTTTAAGTTTAAGTAGCAGTTTTTTATAGTACATATTGTTACAGGTTTTAAGGTAAACTGATCAGCATTTGTGGCTAAGGATTGTTTCGATTCATATTTTTTCAGAGGTTTTTTTGGAACTAGAGGGGGCAGTTGGTAATCCGTTATGAGTCTGTGTAGGAGAGGGTGATGTGCTGCTCGTGAGGACAACAATGCTCTTTATAAATTAGCAAAGGCAGAGGTAAAAGCCAAAGGTAGTCACAAGCACCAAAGATCCACAAGTGAAATTCACCAGTAAAAATTTATTAAGACACGAGCTTTCATCCAAAGGTATACCGACTTCTTCAGAGTGATACAAAATGAAGCAAAGAGCTCAGTTATATACCCACATACTTAATCAATTACTAAGTCACACCCCTACCTATTCAGTTAATAACAAAGTATTTTAAATGAAACAGAAAGTTGTACTAAAACATATCAAAAATGTTTCGCTTGTGGATCTTGATGTTTGTGACTACCTTTGGTTTTTACCTCTGCCTTTGCTAATGGTTGGTGTGTTTTGTTTCTTGCTCTCTATAAAGTATTTATTGAATGTAGTTGCTATTTCAAGGGGGAAGAGGTATGAGATAGATACACATCTTTTTGGGGGGTCAGAATTGAATGGTGTGTGAATAGAACAATAGATTTTTTGGATCATTTTAATGATTAAGTTGTAGTTGGTCATAGTATTGTTTATTATCTTTGCATATGTGTTTTTTTAGCTTGATTATGAAGTTCCCTGTATTGCTGAAGTTTTTTTTTTTTTTTTTTTAATTAGCCAGTCCCTCCAAGCCTTGTCTACAGAATGCATAATGTTTTTTGCGGAGGATGGATAGCCAGGGGAGTATTTTACTTTTAATCTTTTTATACATAGAGAGACAGGGTTATTTAGGGTGATTGTATCTAGTATGTGTTGTGCTTAGATGAGTAAGACCAAGTCAATTTATGCATGATGAGGGACTGTCAGAGGTTGCATTTTGCCAGTCAATATTGACATAATCAAGAATGATGTTTTCATAAGTAATAGTACTAGTTACCCTGAACAGAAATTCTTTGAGTATGGGTATGCTGTTACCAGGGGGATGTAAATTACAATACAATTTATTTTTTGAGTTTAGCTGTAAAAGTGTTATAAGTATTTTGGCTAACTGAAATTTGGGGATGAAGTTAGAATAGGAGGAGAGGTTATCAAACAGTAGGACACCTTTTCCTTTTTTGTGGGATTGTTCAGTCCTCATAATGTTGTAGCCTGGAGGTTGTATTTCTATATTTTTCATGATGGGTTTAAGCCATGTTCCAGTGATGGCTTGGATATCTGGGGAATAGAGTGATATCCAGGCATGTAGATATGTAATTTTATTACAAATACTATAAAAATTTAATGTTATCAGACTTAGTTTTTTGACTGGACTTGTACTTAATGGAGGGGGAGACTGATATGTCTGTAAATGGGAATTAGATTGGGTGGAAAAAGTTTTTGCATAAGTAGTAAAGGATGCATCAGAGAAGGGATTTCTTGTAACAGAAGGAGGGAAGTTATCTGGGCTGTTATGGTGATTGAATGAACTGGTGGCATTGAGGTTTAGGTTTAAATTGGTAGGGACAGGGTTTGGGTGTGTGTCCAGATACAATTGAATCTTTAACTTCAGAACAAAAATATGGAATAATTCTTGCAGGGGGATATGAACAGATGCTTTATTTTGCTTTTGGTATTTTCTTTTACTTCAGAAATTAGATGCCAAACAGCAGAGGCCCCAGTACAGAACCCTGGGGATTCCACTGGTGACTGTTCTCTTTGAGGAGGTAACTTTTGATTATCTGTGTCATATCTGTGAGCCAGCTGGCAATCAAGCAGGTGACATATGGGTTTATTCCCAGTTCATTTAGCGTTTCCACTATGCCTGAGTGGAGAACTGTGTCAAAAGTTTTGGAAAAATCAAAGTATGTGGTGTGTGCCATTTTGACTTCATCCATTGTTTTAATGACCTTTAAAAAAAACAACTAAGTTAAGTAAGCATGGTGTGCTCTTTTTGCTATATATTCTAATGAGCTTTTTTTTATCTTATTGTATTTTGTATAGCACTGTGAATCAACTGGTTGTTTTGCTCTTCCTTTTTTGTTTATTTTTTGCAGGGACTGACAGTTTTATATAGTTTTCTAGGAGAATGTATTTATTAATGAATGTATTTGATAACTACTAGGCATGTCTACATTTTGTGGTTATACAGTTATATTTTAACTTGGAGACATCATCTTAGCATTATTGGAAGTTTGTACATTTGAAGCCTTTCAATTTTGTGATACTTTTCTTGGCTGTTTTGGGGATTTTGAAAGAGAAAGTTTTTAATTTATAATCAGACTTGACTGGGAAATGGTACCTCTATGGGATATTACATAATGCTGATACATTTGTAAGGATCAGGTCAAGGGCATTTTGACTTCTAGTGGGATCTTTGACTATTTGATCCTGGGAGTTCTTGTTGATGAAACTGATGACTTTATGATATTGCCTACATTTCAGGTACAGTTCTCCTAGTTTATCAGCAAGTGATGAAGCTTACTAGGACGATAGATTTATAGATTCTTTGTCTTACTGTGATGAAGTGAGGTATTTCCAGCTATGCCAGGAGAAGTAGGGCAATGGATGTGCAACATATGCCAGCACAGCTAGCTGGGATTTTGCAAGGAATTATGCATCATTTGTATATCAAACTGATATGTACAGGTGCCTGTGTTAAAAATTTTATTTGTAAAGCTGTTTGTGATAGAACTGTACCAAAAGTGGATCCTGACTGTATTGTAACTGATTAAATGTATATGTTTTAAATAGGGATACTGGAAAAGAAAAGGTTAGTCTCAGCCTAGCTAACTTTGAAAAATTTAAAAAATTTAAATCACCTGGTTTAAGCAATAAAGATTATATCTTACACTTCTGATTGCAGTCAGAGACTAAATGTCTTTGCCAGAGAATGGTTTATTAGCTAATGTATAAAGAGTGGAAGAGTTTTCTGGATTTGTAGCTACCAGATGCTATAACACATCTCAGCAAAGCTCTGTGTGTATGGTAACACATATGTGATAAATTCTGGTTCAGTTTCTAGCAATGGGTGTAGCATGGAACCAGAAGTCAGATGAACAGATGTATGTGATGCTGTTCTGGAATCTAGGACAAAATGATGTTTTAATACTAGATGAGAGAGAAGTCTCACGGCAGTCTGTTTTTGCAACCTGACAAGGAAGATCACTCACTTACTTCATTTTGCCTTGCAAGTGAACAGGTAACAGTAATTCTTTAGATCTGCCAGGAAAATATAATCAGGTTAGTTAAGTAATGTTTTTTTTCTGTATCTGTATGAATCTGTTCATCTGTGTTATTTTAATATTTCCTGTGTTTGAAACTCTGGTGTTTACTGTAAAATGATATTTAGCATTTTCATTTTTTTACTATTTATTATTAAATGTATTTAAACTTTTCATTGTGGATGGTCCTTTAGAGAAAATTTTAACATTTGATAGTACTCATATCTATGGCTAGTCACAAAAGCCTTACTGCATTTCTCAAAACACCATTTGTAGTAATCATCTAACCTATCTACAGCTAATCACAGCACACAAAATCATTTACAAACCCTTAGACTGCGCAACCCTCTCCTCCATCTTAACCCACTACCACCCAAATAGCCCACTTAGATCTGAAAATCAACTTCTCCTGCAAGTAGACAAACCTAAAATCCCAGCTGGCAACATGCTTTATTCCTTCTCTATTGCCAGGCTTTGTAACTCTCTTCCATTATCTATTAGAACCTCCAGTAATGTCTCTTCCTTCAAAAAATCTTTGCGGCAACACCTCTCCACCCTATGGCAATGCACGTCTCAGTTCTCATCCATCCATTATATGACTGCCTATACTCTAAGTTTGTTTACACCTTAATTTACATCCTTACATCTTCAAACGTTCTTTTATCACTACTCAAAACAAACAATTTAACTTTTGCTCAACTATCCATCTTTACCCATCTGTCTATCTACACCTTCACTCCATTTTGTTCCCAGTACCCTCTAAACACCTTGAGAATACTGCTAGGTTATTGTTTTTCTTCAGTATATTACCTCTAATGTTTAATAATATAATCACTTGACTAGTTTGTAACTTTTACCTGTATAAATCTCTGCTTATGATGTTTGCACACCTTTTTAAATATTGTATATTACTGTCTGTTTTGTAAATATTGCTTGTATCCTCTAACTGTTTTTATAATTCATGTACTGTTTTATATTTTATGTACTGTTATATTGTGGAGCTTTTCTCCCCAGACCTCCACTGAAAATGGGTTCTCTTGGCCCAGTGGACTGTCTCAATAAACAAATGCCAACAAATAAATATTAATTTCACTCAGTATAACTGGTGACCCTTGTAAACGCCTTAGAGTAGGTGACTTTGGAGTGTCTGGTGGCAGTAACTATCTTATAGTCTGGGCAGAAGGGAACATAGCTAGTAAACCTGCATCAGCCTTTCCCAGGTGTGTGTGTTTATGAAAATCAAAGTGTGTGTGTGTGTGTGTGTGTGTGTGTGTGTGTGTGTGTGTGTGTGTGTGTGTGTGTGTGTGTGTGTGTGTGTCAGCTGTTTGGAGGAGGGACACAAAGCACTGGTTTCACAGAGAGTGTGCTGGAAGACATGGCTTGGACACTCAGCTGAGGACTCAACTCTTTAGCTGTGCCAGTGGGGAGTCTTATTAGGGACCCGTATGGAGGCAGAAAGAGAAATCCAGACTTAGGACTGTGTTTCCTATGTGCTCTTAAGGGAAATTTTGCTTGATGCAGGGAGCTTCATCTGAAAATACTCTATATATCTATTTTTGCTCAAAGTGAAAGTCCATCTCCAGTGCCAGTGGTGATGAATCAGGCTGTTTGATTATTGGCCCAGAGAGGGGACGTCACATATTGGTTAGCAGTGGTGTGGATATTAATTGAATTTCTGTAGCCTTTAGCCAGTTATCACTAAAGGCGTGTATTCTCAGCAGCCACAAGGTAAACATTCAGAGTTTCATTATCACAACAGTTTTAATTATTTTTTGTTAGTTTTGTTTAGTCAGGGAAAGCAGGCAAAGATGTCATCAGAGGATTATGGCAAGTTGACAAAGACCCAATTGGACAATGTGTGTGAAGCCAAAGGACTGCTGCATGCCACCCTGACTAAAGAGGAAATTATTTCAGCCTTAGTCACAGCTCAAACCAGCAACCAGGAGGATAATCAGTCTGGTAATGGGAATTTGTAGCTTCAGAAACAGGACAGTTCACCTTTTCCTCAGACTTAAAAATCTGTCTGTAACTAAAGAGTCTTGAACTGGAGGCCAAACGTTTGGGATTAGAATCAGCAGAGTGAATGTGGTGTTTGGAGGCTGAAGAAAAAGAGAAACAGATGAAATTAGAATCAGCAGAGAGAGTGCGGCATTTAGAGGCTGAAGAAAATGAGAAGCAGTGTCAGCATGAGAAGGAGATGCTGACTCTTTATCACGGTCATAAAGGTAATGGGGAAGGGAATAACCGAACTCCAAAAGCAATAAACGTCAGCAAATTCCTTCCACAATTTACAGACTGTGGTAATTTTGATAGCTTTATTCACATATTTGAAAGAGTACTAAACAGTATAATATTAATCAAGGGCTCTAGGTATGGATCCTGACCCCCTTACGCCATGGTAAAATTTTAACTGCTATTTCTAAATTGTCTGCTATTGATTGTATAAATTATGATAAAGTCAAACATTGTTTACTAGAATGCTTTAAGTTAACACATTTAGCTTACAGAAAAAAAGTTTTGTGAGGATAGACTCAAGGCAGATGGAAGTGTGGTGATTATACTGCTGAGTTAAGCACTTATTTTCATAGGTGGATGAGTAGGTGTCAGGTCACCACTTTTGAATGGCTGGCAGACCTTTTGGTGAGGGGAAAAATCCCTTAGCCCTTTGCATGAGGATAAGAAAATCTGGATGGCAGACCAGGAGTGTAACTCTGCAGATGAGCTGAGGGAAAAAAGGGATCTCTACTTAGCAAGCAGGACATCACTACACAGGAAGGGGATGCCTAGTGCATGACATCGATAAAAGGGAACCCATAGTGGGCAGCCTAAACCACTCCAACAGAGTTCACCAGTAACAGGGGAAGCCACTAGTTCAGGTACACAGCCAGGATCAAGGGTTAAATGTTTTAAATGTAACCAGTGGGGCCATGTATTGTAAGGATGTCCATGGAAGCAAGGCAGGGAACAAAAGGTGGGGGAGCCAGAAAGTGGGATTAACAGTATGGTAGAGGTACGTTGTCTGGAGACAACAGGGGTACCAAACTATCACCAGAGTATATATCTGATCATAGTGGATGGAAAACAGACCACTGCTAAGAGAGACACAGCCATTCACATAAACATTGTGAATCCTGCAATGGTTAAAGAGAAGCAGTACTTGCTTGGGCAGTCCATTCCAATCAGAGCTGTAGGAGGGAGCCCATTCCAAGTAGCTCTGACCAGGGTTCACCTTGATTGGAAGGTTGGAAAAGGAAGCAAGCAAGTAGTTGTGTTCGAGGATATCCCTGCAAATGTCCTGATAGGGAATTATTTTGATTATGCAGTACATTGTGTGCATGCAGGTACATGCAGTCAGGCTTGGAGACACGCATGTAGGTCTGGGACCCTGGGGAAGATGCAGACAGACCCCACATCTGAAGCCAGGGATGATGAGGTAGCTACTTCAGGGAGGGTGTTACCATGTAGCAGTAAACCTGATGGTGAACCACAGCTGCTGAAAGGCACTGATGTTCCATTGGACAGAGTAACTGCAATGGCAGAGGTGAGTGGTAGTACGCAGGCTGACAATGGGGCACTGCTGTCAGAGGATACCGGACTTCCTGTAAAAGGAGATCTGGGAAGAGTTACAAAGATAGAGCTGAGACAGGCTTAGCTCTCAGACTCTACACTAAGAGGCTAGAAAGAGGTAGCTGGGGAAGCACCTGATCCTCAAGGAAAAGTGTAGTCTGTATACTGGTACAAAGGGTTACAGTATAGAAAGTGGACCCCTGAGTGAGAGCTAGAGGGTGAGGTCATACAGCAGTTGGTAGTACCTAGAGCCTACCATCTCACATTTCTAGCCATACCCCATGACATTCCTTTTGCAGGTCATATTGGCATAAAGCTTACCAAGAGACCTATTATGCAGAACTTTTATTGGCCTGGGATTGCAAGGAATGTAACAGGGTACTGCAGGACCTGTGAACAGCACCAAAATGTAGGCAAAGCAGGAGACAAGGTCAAATCTCCTTTGATGCCTATGCCTGTGATTGAAGGACCATTTTAGAGGGTGGCTATGGATATTGTGGGGCCTCTGAGTACCTCAAGCTGCACAGGGAAGAAGTATATCTTAGTGGCAATAGATTATGTTACTAGACACCCTGAGGTGGTGTCCCTGTCCTTCATTGAGACAGAGAAGGTGCCAAATGCTTTGTTAGAGATTTTTAGTAGGGTAGGTTTCCAGAGAGAACTATTGACTGCAGAGGTGCCAATTTCATATCAGACCTGCTGGCGTATCTGTGGAAGAATTGTGGGGTGAAGCACCTAAAGACCACCATAACCATCCAAGACTAATGATCTTGTGGAGATGTTAAACTCTACAGTAAAGACCATGCTATGGGCATTTGGAGACAAATTTAAGAGAGAGTGGGACAGATATTTGTCTCATCTGCTGTTTGCATACAGAGAGGTACCCCAGGAATCCACATGTTTTTCACCCTTTGAGTTGCTGTACTGGTACAGGGTGAAGGGGCCTTTAGATTTGATTTGTGATGAATGGGAAGGTGAGTGTAAATCCCACATGGAGTCTATTGTGGTATATGTCCTAAACCTCAGGGCAAGGCATAGGGAGCTCATGGGCCTGGCAGGACCCCAACTTCAGAAAAAGGTCTGGTATGACAAGAATGTTCCAGTCAGAGATTATGCTGTGGGACAGCAGATTATGGTTCTCATTCCTGTCAGCCATAATAAGTTGCAGGCAGCTTGGTAGGGACCCTTCAAAGTGGTAAGGAAGATCAGTGATTTTAACTACATGGTAGAACTGCTAGGCAGGAGGCAGGGGAAAATTGTACCATGTTAACATGATGAAGCCTTACCATGATAGGGAGGCTCTGGTGCTAAATATTTGTAGTGGATAGCAGGAGGTGTCTGAGTGGAATCTGGTTATTGATTTCCTCAGTGAGGCTGAGACTGACACCTCAGTGGAAGGTGTAGCAATGTCCCAGCAGCTAGCCCTACCCAGGTTCATGAAATCTGAGAAGTGTTACAGGAGCTTTGAGGCATGTTCACTGGGAAACCTGGGTGCACTCACCTAGTGCAGCACAGTGTGGCTACAGGACCCCAAAGGCCTATCAAGCAGGCCCCTTACAGATTGCCTGAGCAAGTTAGACAGCCTCTGATGGAGGAGATACAGGAAATGTTGGAACTGGGGGTAATCCAGGTTTCCACCAGTCCCTGGGCCTCCCCAATGGTGCTGGTACCACAGAATGATAGCAACACCAGTTTTTATGTGGACTACAGAAAACTAAGTAGTCACACAGAGTCAGATGCTTACCATGCCTAGGAGAGATGAAGCCTTAGAGCAGCTGGGTAGGGCTAAGTATCTGACCACTATTGATCTGACCATGGGCTAAGTGCAGGTGCCCTTGACTCCCACCACTAGAGAGAGGTCAGTCTTTGGGACTTCTTTTGGATTATACAGGTTCACAAAGATGCCCTTTGAGATGAAAAATGCCCCAGCAGCCTTCCAGAGGCTGGTAGATCATATCCTAGCAGGAACAGGAGAGTATGTCCTTACATATGTGGGTGATATTGCCATTTACAGCCATTTCTAGCATGAGCACCTTCACATGTTAGGAAGGTCCTGGGCAGACTGCAAAAGGCATGGATGACCATTAAGCCCAGTAAGTGTCAGTTAGGTATGGCAGAGGTCTCCTGCCTGGGACATAGAGTGGGGAGTAGTAAGAACAGGCCAGAACCTCCCAAAGTGGAAGCTGTTCAGATGTGGCCTGTCCCTGTTACCAAAGAGCAGGTGAGGACATTCCTGGGGTCAGCGGGGTACTATGGAAAAATTGTTCCCAATTATAGTACAATAGCTGCTCCCTTC
Organism: Protopterus annectens; assembly: GCF_019279795.1. Lineage (NCBI taxonomy): Eukaryota > Metazoa > Chordata > Ceratodontiformes > Protopteridae > Protopterus > Protopterus annectens. The sequence goes on along the minus strand of NC_056739.1, from coordinate 363,960,173 downwards.
ACAGATCTGATAAGGGACAAACAGGCCAGACAAGGTGGTGTGGATCTCAGCCTGTGAGCAACTGTTCCAAAAGCTTAAAGGGGCTTTGGGAGGACCCCCAGTGATAGCCAGTCCAGATTACAGCAAAGAATTTGTTGTGCAGGTGGATGCTTCTAACTAGGTCTATATCATTTAAACACATGACGATAGGCAAACCACTGCAGAAGCCAAATTACAGGTCAGAATCTTTATTGATCCAAACCATCAGTTAAGCGCTTTCGTTCCCTAAAGTGGAACTTCATCATAACTGATTTCTATTAACCCAGCCATCTTATTTAAGTACAAAAATACCAATCAAAATCACTCTACCAACCACATCTCCAGTGTTAAAAACATGTTCAAAAAACAAGTAAAATGTTTATGAACATTCACCCTAAAATAACCAAAACAAAAATATTTCATCATGCCTCATAATACAATTTTAAAACTGGTGCCAGATAGTAACTTTTGTTCAAGCCTGGCAGAATGATGGCATTTCATCTAATTTGCCATTTCAATTCTATTAAATGTAAGTGTTCATCCGTCATTCTACCTCAAAGATCTTTTTTAATTGTGATTTGGAATGCATTTATAGAATGACTGGAGGTTGCTATGTCACTTGGGTCACTTACCAACATAGGGTGCCATCAATAGCAGTTGACTTGCAGGTCACCTTCCTGAAGTGTTTGTGGAGTAAACAATCTGTTCCATCAGTGCTGCTATTTTACATGTGTACAACAACCAGACTGGTTAATTGACAGTCCATGTGATATCTTAGCAGCATCCATAATATATTTACTGCTGTTCAGGCATGCTATGACTTATTCCATTATTGTAATGTAAGCTTGACTTCTGAGCTGCAGCCTAAGATATTTTTTTAAGTGTAGTAGATAATGGTGCAGCTCTAGTTACACCTTCTGAAACTGGATTTACTGCAACTTCCTGAAGTTTTTCCAGTTTGTTTGTTACATATTCAGCATGGACATAACATAACTGTGCCATTGTGCTACCATTCAGCCTATCAGCTGTCAAATTGTACAGAACTATCCTAATTTTGCAACATATTATTCCCTGTATCTTGTACATTTTTTTTATTTTCTGTTAAAGCACTGCTGCTTAAAATCATCCAGTACTAACAAACTTTGGAGTTTTGTACTTATTGATTAGAAAATGCATGTCTGTGCAAAACCTGCTAGTGAATTAATATTTTTCAAGTGAATTACTATAATATGTAGAAATTGCCATTTGTGCCTCCAAAACTATTTTCATATTGAAAGAGCATGCAGATCCCCAAAACCCAGATAGTTATAGACTCATCTCCCTTTTAAATATAGATACAAAGATCCTAACTTCGATACTCCCAAACAAATTAAAAAACCTAATAGACAAAATCATTTCGCCAGAACAATCTGGTTTCACACCACATAGACAGAACAGTGATAACAAGCTAACATTGGATGCATTGATATCTTTTGCAAATCAGAAGAACATTAACATTTATGCAATGGTAGTAGATGCCCATAAGGCATTTGATAAGGTCAACCTAGAATTCTTACTTCAAACATTACCTTATTTTGACATACCTAACGACTTTGTAGAGATTATTCAAATTCTCTATAGTAATCGCTATATATCTCTTTACATAAATAAAACATGGTCAAATAGAATTTTGATAAAAAATGGAACAAGACAAGGATGCCCACTATCTCCTTTTCTATTTAACTTATACCTAGAACCACTGTCTTCATATATTAAACAAAACACTTATCATAATCCCCCCTCAATACATAACCACAAAATATATCTTTCCACTTTTGCAGACGATTTAAATATATATTTCACTACACCAAACTCCGATATGACCAAAATAATAAATGCAATTGAACAATATTCCTATATGTCTAATTACAAACTAAATATTAATAAAACTAATATCTTCCCTTTGAGGCCAAACAGGCTTATTTCATTGATACCACTTTTAGACACCATAAAAATAAAGGATGAAATTAAATACCTGGGAATCACTTTTTTTCAAAACAATAAGGAATTCTACCAACATAACATAACTCTTAAATGGCAAAGCATTATACAAGACTGTACAAGGTGGAACAATCTTAAGCTTCCATTTCTGACCAAAGTCCCAATAATTAAAATTAACATACTACCTAGACTAATGTATATATTTATGACATCACAAATACCCATACATAATAAATTCTTTAAACAAATTCATACCTCCCTAGCAAAATTTATATGGGATCCTAAAAAGACCAAAATCTCGTACCAGAAACTAACACTCCCCAAGAACAAAGGGGGTCTGAACCTACCAGATTTTAAAACTTATTACTTTATTATCATCACTAACAGAATACTGAGAATAGCAGAGTATAACCCGTCAGCAAAAACTTGGTCACCGCCATGGGTGATAATATACTACAGATGCATCAAATCACTAGGCATCAATCCCAAAGTACTTCCATTTTTGAACAAAAAAGATCTACAAGTGCACAGAATTATAGACCCTCTAAAACATTCTATAACCATAGCACAAAAACTGTTTCATTCCTTAAACCTGGGGCAAGGTCTAATAACATTACAACCCTTCTGTAAAAATCCTAATTCAAAAATAAATAGCAAGATGCTAGATTTAGATTCCTTTCCCCGATTAAAAGAAAAAAGAATACAAGATATCTACCCACTACTTAATTGTACTATCCAAGAAATGAGAAATAATCTGAATCTACCTAAGTCTTACATCATAATGTTCAGACAAATCAAAGAGATGTGTTCCAGTTACCTCCAAAACCTTACCATACCCAATAGTGACATGGAAAAATGCACTCTGCTCTGGGAGACTATCATCATGACAAAGAAAACTATAACAAACTCATACAAAATGACAGGGGAAATCAAATTCCAGAAAGGCCTCCTTTTCTCTAACTATTGGAGGAAAATACAACCATCTTTGGACGACCACCAGATGCAAAATGCAATTAACCTAACACTGAAAAGCATACCCCTTAAAAAACTGTTGTACACACAGCTTATGATAAATAATGCATATTTCACACCTGCATTACTACACAAATTCAATGCAAAAAAATCACCATACTGTCCACACTGCAAGGATCAGGAGCAGATTTAATGCATATATTTTGGAGTTGCAAATACGTCTATAAACTCTGGAATTCACTTAAATTGCAATTACAAAAAGTGGGATATTGATCATCAACACTTACATGGGGATTTACCATATTAAATATTAGCCCATCTAACTTCCCAGTAAAACAAGCAAACTCACTTATAACCATATTCTCATTAACAAAACTATATATAGCCCTCAAATGGATAGACTCTATAAACATCTCTTGGGAGGGTTTTAAGAAAGTGGCTATTAAACACCTATTAGCTCACAAAATAGTAATGGATAAAAGAAACAAAAACAGCAAAACTTAAGCAACTTGGGAACAAACTTTCAATATCATACTAGCACAAAACATTGTGCACACTATAGAGTAACGTGTTATAAGGAAACCTAGTAATATACCCACAAACTCACAACAAAATATGGTATTGCAAACATCAATGTATGTGTTGTCTTTATATTGCTTAAACTTGTTTAAGAAATCATCTATGTATATAGTGTAACTAGGTTTGTTATATGACCTTCATGTTTCTATATTAACTACAATGTATAACTTTCTCTTATGGTCATGTTGTAAATATGAACATTTTTGTGTCTTTTATAAATGCAAAATGAAAATAAAAATTAATGAAAAAAAAAAGAAATTGCCAATTGTTTTATGTAGATAGTAGTGTATTTCAGTGTGTGGGGGTGGGTAAGAATTATCTGATAGTGGTTTTCAGAATGTAAATATTACGAGAGCAAAGGGGCTATGCATGAGGACATGAGTAGACCAAAATAGGTCATCCCGTGATACCTGAACTGAAACAGTCAGTACATGTATATTCAGACCAGGCTCTGCCACTATCAGTTTAGTAGAAAAGATGTTCTGGATCCCAGGACTCTTGTGGAACTTGTTGTTCGACAAACTTTGTAAGTGACTCACAGTAATGTTTTGATTTTTTTTGTATAAGTGGTTTACAGAATATAAATATAAAAGAGTGAATGGGAGCTATGGGTGAGTGGAAGAGAACAGCAAAGCGGATCAGACCATTGGCTTAGAGGATTAAGGAGCTGCAAACAAGCTGTTTCCTCTAGTCCACTGGTGCAAGGTTTGATTCCTTCAGCCACCACTGCCTATCTGTGTGACTTTGAGCAAGTCACCAGTCCTGGGTTGAGTCTGCAAAAGGTCACAGTGATCAGTGCTCTACCCTGGAATGCAAATAAAATAAATAATCACTGCATGCATGTACAGTGGAAATGGGCTTTTGCACCAGCATTTTTAGAAGAGAAAATAATTTGAATATATTGTATTGCCTCATGTAAAACCTGTTGTTTTAACATTTTTTAAGTGAACTACAGTAACATTTTGCAATTGTTCCTGATTTTGTGTAGACAGTAGTATATGTTTGTAAATGAATTGTGTGAGAGTTGTTAATACGTGAGCAGTTTAGAGAATGAAAACATAAAACAGGGCAAGGAGGCTGGGTGGATGGGGACAGCAGCTGAGCAATAAAAGGTCAGCCCACATTAGAAACTGTCAGTACATGCATGCATAGTCTACCTGGCTCTTTCTCCAACATTTTTTGCCATTTAGGTAAAGTGTGAATATACGGTGGAAGCTCTTGTAATTTCTGTAGCCTACACAAGGCATTTAGCAATACAATAAAGGGATCTTTCTAAAACTGTAATTGAAATATTATCTTCCTGTATTATTGTTGTTGTTGGTGAATAGTATACATTCAGGGAGCTTCTTAATTTCATAATAGCCTTGTTATTCCTTATGTTTGAGAATAGTGTGCATTTCAGGGGCCTCCTATTCACATAATGACCTTGCTATTCCTTGTGGGAGACAGACTGTGGCAAGGCATTCCAGACAGTATGTTCAAATTTCCAAACTGCTTTTTCTGTGTCTCATATGGGGAATGGAGGTGTTTGCAGTTTGAAGCTCTCAAAGTTTCTTGAAATATAAGCAAAATGCTCACAAACAGGTGATTTCTAAGCAGAGGACCATGCTGGTTATTTTTATTTATTTAAAATTGCAGTTCCTGAGCACTATCTGACAGATGGCAATGAAAGAGCTTGATTGTATGATGACTAGTTGATAGGCAGTGAAATATGTGTGTGCATCTGTATGTACACACACACACACACATATATATATATATATATATATATATATATATATATATATATATATATATATATATATATAACATATATATCTACACATATATATATCTATCTATATAGATATATATGACAGATGGCAATGAGAGAGCTTGATTGCATGATGACTAGTTGATAGGCAGTGGAATATGTGTGTGTGTGTGTCTGTATGTATGTATATAACATATATATATATATATATATATATATATATATATATATAAGAACACACACACACACACACACACACACACACACACACACACACACACACACACACACACACACACACACACACGGATCCAGACAGACAATTCGTGAGGTTCAGTTTTGTAGCATATGCACAAAGCACATAGAGAAAAAATACTCTGATTATCACAATCCCGTATATAATAATATGATGACTGCTACTCATGTACAAGAGTTTATGTAGTGCAAACATTCACACGTATTGATGGTCTTTGTATTAGTAAATGAACAGGAATTTTGTGGACAGTAAGACTGCTAACTACATGAATGGTCTTTTATTTTTTTGCTTTTGTTTATTAGGAAAGATCAACTGAGCACAAGCCCCATTTCAGCAGAGGCCTGGGGAAAAATGTTCCATTTTACAGAATGAGTAGAATGCAGTTATACAAGATTTACATAATAAATACACATACATAGAGTCGTAATGATATGACAGTTAATCAAAAAAGAAATATATGTACATACGTAGAATAATAAATGTACATACATTGAATTGTAATGATATGACATTTAATGAAAACATGACAGTTAAGACGAATACAGAAAAGTATTACTAGCTAGCATCAAGCTTATTAAATTCTAGTTACTTTCAAATGGAGTCAGGTATAAATATAAAGTAGAAGACAGTGAAGTAATTATATTATGAAGATGGTTACAAATTATGGAGTAGTGAGGATGTCCAGGTAAAAGGGAGATAGAGACAGTAGTGGAGAAGGGTAGATCATAGCCTAAAAGATAAAAATTGAGAGGAAGTAACTGTATTATGGCCGGTTACATAAAAGAGTGGTGACAGTAAAAGTCTGGAGCTTATCCAGGAATATCACATGTACAGAGCTGGCAACTGAGTAGACAGGACTTTAGTTGAGCTTTAAAGGATTTTATGGAGTGCTCTTGTCACATTGCTAGTGGGATGGAGTTCTAGGATTTAGCGAGGTGATAGGAGATAGTGATTTGCCAGCATAACTGTTGGGTTTGGATGCATGTAATAAGTCTGATGAATGTAGTGACCTGGAAGGGTTATATATTTGTATGAGACTGGAAAAGGATGGACAGTTGTTATGTTTACTGGAACAAAAACCCTTTGGAAGCATGGCTGTATCGGCTGCTAAATATTCAACAAACTATAAGGACTTGGTATAAATTGTATGTGCTTTTATTCTTTTAATATTTAGAACTTCATCAGAAAATAAGACAACCTCAGGCTAACAGTTTAAATCTAAAACAGGAAATTACATCACATTTCATCAGTCCAGTCAGAAAATTACTATAATTCTCTTAAAAACAGGGCATTTACCTTACTACATTGATTACAAGGGTACTGAAAAATGCATGATAAATAATAAATAAAAACATTCTGCAAAACAATGTGCAAGCAATGTAGATTTGTAAATACTACCAACAATTTTTTTCAAACATTTAGATTACACTTTTTACACTTTAATTCCAAAAAGTAGATTTTACTGCAACATCGAGGGGAATATTTATTTGGTCTCATTGTAGCTGTGAACATTACTTCATTGGCAAAACTGTTAAAAGAATTTTCCAAAGAGTCAGAGAACACGTGATGGCTATCAAAAATATGAACTTTACCAACACCCTGGCCAAACACAGTGTGTGCTGTTCTGACTTTCGCAAGTTTGTATTTTTCGTAATAGAAGAAGTTGACCAGTCGCTGTTTATTGACAGCTTCAACAAGTATTTAGAATATAGGGAATTGAAGTGGCAGGTACTGTTGAAAGCAGATCATGAGCCAGGTCTTAATGAAGCCATCACTTTAAAAGATTACTTAAATATAAGGTATGGTAACATACTTTTTTTCTTTTTTACACATTTCATATATTATTGTTTGAAGTGTGCATGCACTACATAGAGAGGCTATGGCATGCTGCACTTCAAGTTATACTCACATTGTGCCTCACATCCAGCAGTATGAATGAAGCTTCTGCTGCAGTGTGATTCATAGAGCTAAGTGTGGTTTGGCTTCAGTTGCATATTGACTTTTTTTAAATCTTGGGAAATTTACTCCAATCTTTTACAGTCTACTGTTTTAAATTCCACTTGTCACTGCAGTTATACTACAGCTGAGGAAAAAGACTGAACTTTTTTAAATGGGTTAGAAGTTATAAAGCTTCTGTTAAATTAATAAAAAAATGAAGTTATCAGTTCATGTCACTGTGACACCTTCAGGATTAGCCTCTGATTTATTGGTAATTCAGGAAAAATTGCAATAGCTGTCTATTTGTACCTGAAAGACTTTGGAATGTGTAAAATGCCAATTTCATTACTGTATACAGGTATGAAGTGGTTTGCTGCAGGCATTGGTCTCTGGCAATAGGAAATACCCAGGGCCACACAAAAGGCCACCTTGATTTAACTAAGGAAGTGGCATACATTACAAATTAATAGTCACTGTGCCACACCATTACAGCAAACACTTATATCCATATATTTTACACCTGCAGCAGAAGAATACATGATTCAGACACATTTGCAAAGAGAATTCATACCAAAAATACAGAATTAATGCTGCACTGTGCTAGTCTTGCTTTTTAAATTATTTTTGTAATTATTCATGGAGATGCATGATCCATAATTGCTTAAACTTACATACATGTGAGGAAGATGTAATTGTTGCCTAATATGTACTTGCAGGTTAGAAAATATTGCAGCAGCAGCAGGTAGGAAATACAGGAGTGAGAACTTCAGTCCTGAGGTGATTCACCTCCACATGGATGCTCTGAGGACATAAGGAACACAGGCAGAGAGAGAGAGAGAGAGAGAGATGGATAAATGAGGCATGGATTCAAGTAGTGAGTGACATAAATGTTGAACACAGAGTAGGAAAAGAGTGAATGACATGGTGTGTCATGCCAGGGCAAAAGCTATTAGTTGCTCTGGTGGTGGGTCTTTTACAGTCCAGACTTTAAAACCAGAAGAGTACCTTCTCACTGTAAGGGGGGATGGCTTTTTGCAGCTGAAGATCCTATGAGAATCATCAGAGGTGGTATTCGTACCACTACTTTCAGATCCCTGCAACCACAGTCAGGCAGTGTAGAAGGTTAGAGTGTAGCTATTTTTGCTAAATTGTGCGGAGATGTACTTGGCAAGATATTTAGGTACATATAACTCTTACTTGTTTTATCATCAAGTACTCCATCAATGTCAGGAATGGTACAGACTTTATAGACACTGCATGGTAAGCATGGGTTTCACACTTTTATGGAGACATCACTCCATCAGAGGTCACATTAACCATATCTTGACTTAATTCTTCAATGTGTCAGCACCAGAAACAACCACATCCTGTACTTCAGCACAGCAAGCTGATGTTTAAAAGCAGAATGACTACCAAAAATGACACCATAACTATCATATTCACAACACAGCCTGAAGACAATGGCACAAAGTCACAAAATGTGCTGGCCGGCCCCTACCCCAGAGCATATGTATAAACCATAGGCATTACAGCGGGGGAGGGAAGCATCATATAGCTCAATACCTATTGCTTGTGCACAGTCTAAACCATTTGATGAAGAGACTACCTTTTCAGAGGTAGCAGTACCCACTGTCACAGCTGTTTACAGAGGTGCCAGATGAAGACATATTTTTACAGTTAACTCCAGACACATGTATAGCTTTGGCTACTCAGCTGTTCATGCATTGTGACATAGTATAGTTGCAGTGGGTAGACTGGGCCAACAACCTTTTGAACAGATAAATATTTAATAAAAAAGTCGAGAGCATTCATGTAATAAGTCAAACCTTAGACTTCATTAGAACAGTACATACATTAAGCAAACAACAATTAAAATATCAGTAAGTAATACATTATAAACCATTAATTGTGCTTATGATGTAATGATGTAATGTCTTATCTTGTCCTTATAAACTTAACATACACAAAAATTACACCATTTAATCAAGGTAAAATTGTAGTGTTTAAAGTAAGCTGCCAAATCAATTCCCTTTGTCCCAAAGTTGAATCCATATACCATGAACAAGCCTGCCAGAGAAGTTGTCATGCTATCTCTGTCAGCTGGCCCACTGTTGCTATGGTGGGAGAAACAACAGATGGAGCTGCACTGTCACTAATAGCGACTGCCCATGGCAGTTGCACACCAAACTGACACATGATCATGTTGTACAGAATACAGCAGGTGGTAAACAACATGGGAGCATTTGTAGGGTCATATTGGGTCTCCCGCTCTGACTAGTCCAGGTAATGGAAACAGACTTTGACAGAGCAAACACTCCCTAGGTGACTACTCATGTTTGGGAAAGGGCACTGCTGATGTTCTCCTTAGCAGCTCCCCAGAAATTACAAACTGGTGTCATTAGCCAAGGTTCAAGTGGGTAGCCCACATCACTTGGAAAACAAAACAGGGAGGGAACACATAAAAACGGGGGATGTGATTACTCAATACTACCTCTGGCATTCTGCAGGTACAGAAATGACAATAGTTAGCAACAGTATAACAGTTGCACTTGTCTACTAGCTGACCATGAGGAATCCTATAATGCAGGAAGAGGCAGTACAGTGGCGTTATGGCCAAATATGAAACTCATGGGCACTACCAAGATGCTGGGATGACACTGTGGTGATGCACCTCCATGCATCACACACTAACTGGGCAGCTGTTGGAATAGTAGCTTCTCCTGTTCTAGTACTGCCTCCCCCCATTTTCCAGATGGGAGCCTAATTGCAACATGGGTGTAATCTATCTCACCAAGCACTTCAGGAAAGCATGCTATTCTGTAAAAGACATGTGTGGTACAGATTCAGTCCTGAGGTGACACTGGTAAATAGATGTACTGTTCCACTTGTTTCAAAAGTATATCAAGGAACTGCTGAAGTTTCCTTAAATCACATTCCTTTGAAATACCCAAGATGATTCCATAGGTTCATAGGTTCATAGGTTCATAGGTTTATACTAGGCTATCTGCCCTAAGGCATTTATAAGCCTAGCCCAAATTATTGTGGCTTACGCCACCCCTTATATGAAAAAATACTGTGCCCATTAGTTTGTTGTGCCTCTGTCCAGCAGTGACCCAGAGATGATTCCCGGGGTAAACCTACGATCTCCCATCCACAGGTCTAGATTTCTCTTGAACAGAGTCAGCGAGGTGCTCTGCCTCACATGGACCGGGATTTTATTCCACAGCATAGGGAGTCTCTGAGTGATAAATCTATCCCTCCAGCACGTCCTATTTATATCCGTGCTAAGGTTTAAGTCGCTTGCTCTAGTGGTTTTGGTGGATTTGGATTTTTTGAGGTGGAGCATGTCCATTAATTCCGGTTGGACATGGCCTTGTATGTCAGGCACATGTCACCTCTGAGCAGACGGTATGCGACTGAATAGAGCTGGAGTTTCTTCAATCTGGCAGCATATGACAGATTTTGGAGTCCCTTTATCCTTTTGGTGAGGAACTTTTGGGGTCTCTCCAATTGCTGCAGATGTCGGGTGAGATACATCCCGAATGGGGCATTGTACTCGATCATTGGTCTGATAAGTGAAGAGTACAGGGGAACAATGACCTCACTAGATCTGGATGTGAATCCCTTCATGATCAGGTGGGCAATGTAGAAGGTCTTTCTAACCACTTTAGCAATGTGAGTGTCAAAAGAAAGGCCACTGTCAACCTGGGTCCCCAGGTCCCTGATAACCTCTTCTGTGCTTATGATAACCTCTTCTGTGTCTCTGGAAGGTTCCTGTGGCAAGTATAGTGAGGGTTATTCATAACTGCCACTGGTATGGGAACTCTTTCCCTGAGATGCAATATGAAGGTCATACAAACTCAACAAAGCCTATATTATGTCTCTAACCACTCTAAACCTGTCCAAGAATTCCTGTTCAGCAAAGTTTAGACAGGTTTGTTTTTGACTCTATATTATCTTCTTTTTTTTTCAAATATAATTTTTATTGCATTTCACTTCTATTTAAATACAAGAAAAGAATGACACAGAAAATATACATACAAGCTACTTGGAATATCAAGTTTCAGTCGTCCAAACACGATATACATAACATAAATCATCAATGTTAGGGTAACAATTATACAGAATTGTCTAATAATCAAGCTGCTCTTAATGAGCTGTAAAACAGACATTTACATAAAGATAGTATACAATATATTGAAAATGTGACATTAAAACACTGCAACCAGATATTCTAGTTTACCTAAATAAACATTCTGTCTTGCACTATGTACAATATGTACATTGATGTCACCTTAATGTTCATCTTATATGTGTTTGCCATGACCTGTACAATGTTATTGTGGGTATTTCTATAATAATTGCCTTTAGTTTCCCTTAATTATGTAAAGTAATATTGATGGTGAAGTCCATTGGTCATAAATCAATTTTGTTCTAGGATTTCTAAAATCGTTTTCCAATGTTTCTGATAGTAAGATTGTTTTTTGTTGGCTTCTTGTAATTAATTTGTTGGCTAATAAGTACTTTATAGCCATTCCTTTAAATTCTTCTCATTTGATTTTACTTCTATCTAACCATTTTTGGGCTATATATGATTTGATCATTGCACACAATGTGATTATGATGTGTTTATTTTCGTATGAGAAATTATTAGGGAATATATGTAAAATTGCCATTTCCCATGTCAGGGTAGATTTGATGTATCCCTTTTTATCTAACTTGGTTCTTAGCGAACACCACAGCTTGTAGACATTTTTACAGCTCCAAAAAATATGAAGGGCGTCAGCAACACTGTTTTGGCATATGGTACAATAAGGGGAGTGGGAGGGATTAATTTTGCTAAGAAAAAGTGGTGTGTGATACGCATTGTTATTGATCATAATTTGGGTAAAAATTGTTTTTTTAAGGGGAGTTAATTTCAAAGTAAGTTCAATAGCATCAGATTTTTGTTCATCAGTTATCTTATTATTTTTCTCTTCCCAAAATTTGGAATATAGAATTGCATCTTGATATCTAATTTTTGTTATTAATCTATACATATTTGATAACATTTTAGATCTCGACAGTAGCAGGTTAATAATTTGTTGATATACCTGCATGTCTTGGTTGTCTATTTTGACATTCATAGTAATTGTGTTGATCAGGTATGTTAATTGGTTGATTATGGTATTATAGCTTTTATTTACTTCAAGTTTTTTGTCTAATATTGTCAACTGAGAAACTTTTGATCTGGTATAGGTCCCATACAGTGATATTTTTAATTTTTGGATACTGATTCAGGTTTAATATAGTATTGTTTAATTTAATATTAGGATTAAAGTGTACTGGCTGTCCCAATACCAGAGTATCTTTAAGATTTAGGGAGGCTACCAGTTTTTGAAATATTACTGTGTTTCTTATTATTATGGGATGAACCTTAAAATGCTTTAAAGTCTTGGAATTTACAAAGGGTACTGCTCTAGGGTTTAAATTGCATGAGATTACATGATTGTAATATATTTTAATCCATAGTGGATACCATGCTTTGTTGGATGGTTCAAAATTTGCTATTTGTATAATTCGACTAGCGTTTAGTATGTTGTAGTATGTTTGGAATTCAGGTAGGCCTTGGCCCCCTTTTTGTTTGGGTAATGTTAATTTAGTGTATTTTATTCTTGTACTTTTTGGATGCCAAATAAACTTTCCTTGTAGTGTTTCAAGTTTGGAGAAGAAGTTTTTTGGTATATTTTGGTTAATAGCATTAAAATGAAACAATAGTCTTGGAAGAATATTCATTTTAACTATGGCTGCCTTAGCTAGTGGAGACAGATTGAGGTTTAACCATCTCTGAGTGTCTTCAGTGATGTTAGACCATGTTTTAAACAAGTTGTTTTTAGTCATGTCAGATTGAGGGTGAGTGAACATAATACCCAGATATTTGAGATTATAATTGACTTTAATTTCAGTTTCAGGGAAATAGAATTCCTTATGTCCTAGAGTACTCATAGAGATATGATGGATTTATTAGGGTTAATCACATTATTAGATATTTTTGAGAATTTTTCAATGGAGTTTAGTATCTTATTCAAATCAGTATTAGGGAATTCAAAATAAATGTTAAGATCATCAGCAAAAGCTGTATACTTTATTGGGACTTTGGAAATATTCATAATATGGTGGTAAGTTCTTTGTGATATTTTAAGAAGCAGAGGTTCTATGTATATATTGAACAGGTAAGGTGATAGTGGGCATCCTTGCCTTGTACCGTTCACTATTTGAATAGGCTTTGATTGCTTTTTATGTATAGATAGTGTTCTTGTGGCATTTTTGTATAAAGCCCTAACCATGTTTATATAGCCCTCAGGAATACTACATTTCTTGAGTATATTTAATAAAAAAATCAAAATTTACTCTATCAAAAGCTTTGGTTGCATCTACTGACAGTGCATAGCTAGGGCATTTATCATTCTCTTTTAAACTAATGATTGAATCAATAGTAAGTGTGTTGTCATATATTTGTCTGTTGTTCATAAAGCCTAGTTGCTCAGAAGATATAATGTGAGGTAGAATTTGTTTGATTCTACTAGCTAGTATTGTAAAAAGAATTTTAATATCAATATTTATGAGTGCTATCGGCCTGTAGTTATTTGGATTTGATACATCAGATTTGGGTTTTGGTATAAATATATTTTTTGAGTTATTGATATACAGGTCTTTGGTACCATACTTTATCATGTATCTGTATACTTTCAGTAGTATAGGAGCTAAAGTCTTGTAAAATTCCTCCACATAACCATTAGGCCCTGGTGATTTACCTGGTTTCAACTTATTTACAGCAACAATGATTTATTCTACACTTAAGAAAGCTTTAAGATTATTTATTTGTGCCTCATTCAGTACTGGAAATTGTAACTCTTCAGTAAATTGATGAAATAATGACTCATTAAACTGGTCTTGGGTGCATATAGATTTTGGTATATCTCTTCAAAAACTGCAACGATCTCTTCGTCTGTCTCTAAAGTTTTGTTATTATAATTTAGTTGCTTTATTTTGGTAGTAGGATTCTTAATGTTTATGATTCTTGCCAGTGCTTTAGAGGGTGATTGAGCCCATTCGGTATATTTGTGGAGGAGTTTAATTTCATTGAGTACTGTTTTGTTTGAATTTCACGTAGCTGTCCTTGTAATGTACACATTTGACTTTCAAGTACTGGTGAATAATTTATTTGCAGTTCTTACTCTATATTTTTTAATTTTGATTCTATTAATATGACTTTTTCTCTGTTTAATTTTTTATAGAAAGCAGCTTTTTGAATTAATATATCCCTAATAGTGGCTTTTGTAGCTTGCCATTGAATGTCGTATGGTATATCTACTATTTCTAGGTTATTATAAGTTTGGGTAAGAATGTCTATGATATTTTGTGAAACATCTTTAAGCTTTAGTAAGTTAGTATTTAACATCCAGTTCATAACTGTTTGGGGTCCTTGCACTGAGCTCCCCAACTTTAATGTAATATTTATCTTTGTATGATCCGATATTGTCCTAGGTTCACTATTGTAGGTGACTGTATTATTTATTTCAGATATTAAAAATATATCTATCCTAGACCAAGACTTATGATATGGTGAATAATAAGTGAATTTACTAGTAGTTATACTATTTCTATAGTTTTCAAATGGGTCAGTTAATTTAAAATCTTCCATTATTTCAGCTATTAGTGTAGTAAGCTGAACTGATTGCTTGTTATTCTTATTTGTCCTATCAAGTTCTGGATTAATTAACATATTCCAGTCACCTCCTATGATATAGAAGTAATTAGGATAATTCTCTAAGATTCTTTATATCTCGTGTAGATAAGTTATTTGATGCAAACATGGGGCATATACATTCAGGACTAAGAAATGTTTTTTAAATGGTGGCAGTTCGCAAGTAGAACAACATCATCTACATATTGGGTCACAGCTACCTTTCCATATATTACCATCAAAAGATTTTTTAACTACTATGGCAACGCCCCTAGAAGCCGTACTGTCACCAGCAGCAACAATATATTTCACCCATTTTTTTGTATCTTTCTCCCATTGCTCTTTCAACATATGCGTTTCTTGTATGAAAGTTATCTCTGCCTTAGACTTAAAAATTAAGTGCATTAATAGATTATTTTCTTTCTTATCTTGTAATCCCTTTACATCCCATGAATCCACAGAGATCATCTAAAGGGTATAATACACAGATTGCTGGCTATCAGAATAAGTGGATATATATAAGAACAAAATAACATTTCAAAATTATTAGAATTTTGTGTACATATCAATGGTGTGGATACAAGTGTGACATCACTCCCTTTCAACACCCCCCCCCCCCGTGCATACCCACGGTAGCCTACTACCTGAAAGAGAGGTAAAAGGAATATTAACAACTATAATACAAAAGGTTTCTGTCAAAGTCCCAGCAATAAAACATCACACATAACAGCATGCCCACACAAATCATGTATAAAAGATATGCATTCCAACTCTTTGTTCATTTGAAAATAATTAAGCTGAGCATATTTTACTTGAAATTTATATATTTAGCTTAATAGGCAAATAGCAATCTAATCAAAATATAGTACAAAGCAAACTATCACGTTTTAATTGTGTTCACACATAGAAGAGTAACAACATACACAATTGATTTTAACTTAATATAGTTTTGTCAAACAGTGTTTGCATGTTCCTTGTTATGCTGGTCATATGTATATTCCTTTTATATACATATATATATATATATATATATATATATATATATATATATATATATCTCAGTTCTTTTACTTGTTGGGTCTGCATTTTCTTCTACAGTTATATCCCTGGGTGTCCATTTATCATGTAAGAATCGAGCATATATACAAAAAAAAAAAAAACGGCATCGTGATCATAAACAGAAAGAAAATATGAGACAGAAAAACAAAGAATCCCTATATATTCTCTGCTGTACAAGATTGCTATGCTTACACTTGATGCATACTTATTTTAAAGCTTAAGAAAGCATATTTTAACACTGTGTAAAACAACACAAACTTAACTACAATGGTTTGCTTTTCCTAGTATGGGCTGAGTATTTATTGCAGCTGCAACAGCTGCTACAGTTTCTAACTCAGAAGATTTTATTAGTCCAGCTTGTATATATTCAGGAAGGAACAAGAAAAAAAAGCAGCACCTATATATTACCATTTGTATATAATCAATTAACATGTGGTACTATTTCTAGGCTAGATTTACCTTCCATACACCATATACATGAGACTCTTCACTTTTTGAGTCAGGAAAAAGTAAATCCACAGGTATTCTGTTATGTGAGAGCCTTACTTTCATTTTAATTTGCAAATGCTGGTTTTCTGAGATGCTTTGGGCTTGAATGGATACCATAGTTTTTCCTTTGACCTCAGCTGTGCTTAATTTTCCTGATTCATGGTTGCAAAGGATTCTGGGTAATGTAGTTCATTCACGACAGTGTGGCGATGCTCCCTAAGCTGTGGATGGAGTGCCCAAATGAAAAACAATTAATCCAAGCAGAAAACAGGTATTTTAGGTATTTTACCTTGTCATTGAGAGAATTAGTATGCCAAAAATACACAGAAGCATATAGTCTTTGTATTAGGAGCCTGTTTGTGTAAAAAAAAAATACTTCATGGCAGTTCTTTAAAGGCTTTGAGAAAAGCTGTTTTTGCTTCTTCTTTATTTTTAACTGCATAATTTAAGCCATTGTATTGAAATTGCAGAGTTGATGGGTATTTCATTTGGAATCTAATGTTTTTGCTTACTAAGTAAGTGTAGTATGGTGAAAGAGCTTGTCTTAACTGTTTTATCTGTAGAGGCAGATCCAGAGCAAAGGTTATCTTGCAGCCATTCCATAGAATATGTTTCCTTTTTTTTGCAGCTTGAATTATTTCTTGAGCATGTGCAGTATTTAGAATTCTTACATATATTTGCCTGGGGGCATCCAGGGTCTGAGATTTTCTCAGAGCACAGTGCATTCTTTCAATAAGAATTTTTTGGGATAGTTCTTTGTTTTCAAGAAGGAGACTGAAGATTTTCTTTGCTACATTAGCTAGCTGTGACTGTTCATATTTTTCTGGGATGCCTCTGATCAATACATTATTTCTCCTTGCTCTAGCTTCCAGATCAATCAGTTTTTGTTGTATTTCTTTGACTGAATTTTCAGTGATGGAAGAAGCTTTCTGTATTTCTTCTATCTTTGTCTCATTACTCAGTATTCTAGCCTCATTTTTGTCCAGTCTGGTTATTATTTGATCCAAGTTATTGCCAAACGCTGTAAGTTTTGAAGAGAAAGATTTTATTTCTGTTTGCAGAGGCATTAAAGCTGCTTTTAGTTCCTCCATGTCAAAAGATTGATCAGTTTTTGGTTTCATTTGGTTCTTTGACACTTCAGCTTGAGATTTGGTAGTTTTCTGCCTCTTAGTAATAACTTCCTTGTCTGAAGAAGCAATTTGAGATAGTCTATTTTTATATGTTTGTGTTTCCATTTAGTCCATGTTTCTTTGTTGTGTGAAAGCTTGCTTCTTTTCTTATTTTTTGTAGCTGCTACTTAGTACTTGCAGGCCCAGGCACATGTACAGGAGTCACTGCTTAGTCATCACCCAAATCCAAGGTATGCATTTCTTATTTTTACACTCAGAAGATAAAAATAAGCTTCACGCAGGTAGCGACTTAGGTCTAATTACGCAAGGGTTGCTTTTTTGTAGATTTACACTATAGCAGTAGCCTTAGATGAGGTTAGATTTGAATTTAGTAGTTGGAGCAAGTTGAAGTGAGGCCATCTTAGAATCACTATATTATCTTCTTCTCATCTGGTGAGCACTGCATGGCACCCACATGGCACACCTGTTTTTTGGCACAACCATAATGAGCACCTCAGAATGGGAAACAACTAAGCTGGTAGTAACAATAGGAACCTCTTCAGATTGCAAAGTAGATAAAAAAGGCATGACTCCACTTATTATAACACTTGCACACACATCTCACTTGTACATCAAAAAGCAGCTATGAATGGGGTGTGTGGCTTGGATGGCAAGCTGAAAGCAGCAGAGATCTTGAGCACTGCATTCTTCATTTTTTCCAGTCAGGATTTTTTATTTAATTTCAACAACAAAGACCTGAAACTACTAAAATCAGATTCTGGAAGTCGTAATCTAAAATTTTCATATTTTCCTCTCAAACTTTCGAATAGAAGGGACATTAAAACCACATTCACAAAGGAAGATGATCAGCTCCAAATTTTCTCAGCAAGAAGCTCCAGTGAAGAAAGAAATACAGGCAATCATTTCTACAGTTCATGACTTGGTGGGTAAAATAGACAAATTAAACTTAAAAGTGGACAATATAAAAGGAGATTCCACCAAGCAAACAACCTTATGAAATGAAGTCCTTAAACAAAAAACTGCCCAGATTCCTGCTTTGAAATATACTGTAACAGATATAGACTACAGGTTAACAGAAAGAGAGAAAAACATAGACTTTCTTCTTCAAGAAAACACCAGACTCATTGAAAAGACAGATGGCACTGAGAATAGAACCAGGAGAAACAACTTAAGAATCTATGGAATCCCAGAGCAGATGGAGAGGGACAATATGATTAATTTCCTGACTTCTTGGATTCCTAAAATCCTAAACCTACTTGAAGCACTACCCTTCAGGATATAAATGGCACACAGGTCTTTAACTACAACTTCTGTATCCAGTAAAAACAGCCTTCCAAGATCTATTATTGTAAGATTTATCTCCACTCAACACAAAGACCTTCCCCAGGATTTAGCAAGCTCTGTACGGTGTGCAGGAATAGTGCAAGAGCTGCTGCAGGCAATATGGCTGATGTGCGATCCAGGAACGAGCTCCCAGGATGTGCATGAGTGCTCCTGCACTATTCCTGCATGGACACAGCCCCTGTATGCCAATTACCTCTTTTGCTGGTGAAAAACATGCAAATGAGGTGAATTAGTGATCCAGGAAGCAGGCAGGCATCCGTGCAGAAATAGTGTAGACTGCAGAAATATAGTCAGCCAGTAGATGAATACATTACTGCAAACTACAAAATGGAGGCATGACAGCTCATAAAAAAGCATGTATTATAAGTTGTATGCATGCCAATGGCTAAATATATGGCCATAGGCATGAAAAATAGTTTCAAAATGATAAAAAGTAACTTTATTTTTTTTTTTGGCCGATTTTAGCCGTTTAAGCATATGGCAGCAGTGTGCAAATGGGACCGGCCCGAAAATAATAAAAAAAGCTGGAAATAAGTTTTTAAACCAAAATCATCATTTTGCCATAATAGTCAATGGCATGCATAAGACAAGAAGACCATGCAATAGTGGTTGCTAAGGGGGAAGGCTGAGTGTCAGTTTTGTAACCATGCATTAGCAGTCAGTTCTTTGCAAATGAGGGGCATGATACTGAATCACAGATTTCCACTCAGTGCTAGCTTGCACTCAACTGTGTAAGTGCAATAACTCCATGGTCTAAGCCAAAGAGCTAGATGACATCATGAGGGGAAATGTCATGACTGCTGTAAGCTTATTGGAGCACAGTGGCCCATGTTTGTCCTTAGTTAAGCACAGCTAAGGAAGGGGATGTGTCTAAGGCTGTACTGCCTTATTGCAAGAAAAGCAGAGTGCGTTTGTGTCTAGGGAGGGCCAGCGTCTGCTAAAAGATATTTACATTGCCTAAACATGTGTGCACGGTGTGCACTGGGTTTAAAACAAAAGTGGAAATAGCAGCTCCATTCACATCTTTGCACTAGGTTTGTGCGGCATGCCTTAGGGTTTAAACGGGAAGGCAATGAGAAGGGAAAACAGCAGTAAGAAGGTAATCAAAGAGAACTAGCATAGCTGGCAGGTGAAATGTATCAGAAACAGCCAATTACACAGGCAGCAACCCAGCCCAGCCCAGCAAACTACTATAAACTATGCAAACACCTTTCACTCTGGTTTTTCCCACAAACTCTACACCACTGGTGTACACAAACAGGGAAATTTTACCTAACAAAACTAACAAAATGATAAGGGCTTGCTGTCGCTCTCATACATCAATATGTGGAAGAGGCTGAGGGTGGTGAGGATGAGAATGCTGATGGCCAACCTACAGTGAGGAGAAGGAGAACAGTGTACAGACCCAGGGTAACCTACCAGGGGCTACATGGGCTGGAGATAGTGGAGCACTATAGGGTGGGCAGGGACCTCCTACAGCAAATTGTTGAGCTGCGCCAGCCATGCCTCACACACAGACTGAACAGAGGGGAAGCCATCCCAGTGGATACCAAGGTATGTGTAAGCTTAAAAATACTAGCCACAGGTACCTTCCAAAGGCCAACTGAGGATATCATGGGGATCTCACAGGCATCGGCATCCAGGGTACTCCACCAGTTCCTAGATGCCATGTCAGCACATGCTGGTGAGCACATATATTTCTTCAACACCCATGAGGCATTGACCAACAATATCCATCTCTTCCAGCAAATAGCAGAATACTATCAGGTAGTGGGTGCTATAGACTGCACGCACATACACATCAAAGCAACACCCGGCGAGTGGGGTAGGGTATACATAAACCACAAGGGCTTCCCCTCCATCAACTGCCAGGTCATAACTGATGCCCAGAGCATTATAATGAATGTGGGTGCTGGCAGCTCTGGAAGCTATCACGACTCCCAAATCTGGCATATGACACAGCTGTACCAGAGATTTGCCAGTGGGTAAATCCCATATGAGGATTTCGGATAAAATCCTTCATCAGTATAACAAACCTTCAGTTAAGAACACAATTAAATACACATTTTCAAAAATCACATGATGTCACACAGCCAATAAAAACAAAAAATCAGTTACTCATCTTTTCAGACACATTTGTTTGTATTTCAAAATAGGCTTTAGGGATACCATTTTATTTATACCTGGGTGGTGATCAGCATTCAAATGAATGATCCACTCATACTCCCTCCTTTCCAACCTATTATTTATATCTCCACCCCTTTGGTCACTAACAACCATATCTAAAGCCCTAAAAGTGAAAGTGTGAACTTGACCACAACTCTTATAGTGTAAAGCTAAAGGATTGGTTGATACTCCCCTATTCATATCTGATTTATGCTCAACCATTCTATCATTTAGCCTACGAGTTGATTTTCCTATGTAAAATGCCTCACAGGCTTTACATGTAGCTAAATACACTATATTGTTTATGTTATAAGTAGCTCCACATTTTAATCTATATTCTCTCTTCGTTATTGGATGAATAAATGAAATATCCCTTTTAATATTCGTGCAGTTAGAACAATTAAAACAAGGTACTGTACCACGTTTTACCGGTAACACATTTGAAGGCCGGATTAAATCTTTCTAACAAAGCCTTCTATTCAAGTTACGACAATTTTTATATGAAAAATTGGGAAATGGACCTATATGCTGTAACAAATCAGGTAAAAATAGTAGTATGCACCAATTTTTCCTGATTATACTTTCAACAATTTTACTAACTTGTCTAAATGTACTTTCATAAAACAATTTATTCTTCTTCTCAATATTAGAATCTATCTGTAAGGAAGATTTTGATACAGTACCATTAGAATAAAAATAAGGTCTTGAGGCATCATTTCTCGCAGCTACAACCTCAGAATAAATATCATTTAACATCTTCCTCTCATACCCTTTACTGATAAAATCTAAAATAAGTTCATTATATTGTCCAAAGAATAAAACATCATTTGTATTCAATTTACTAAATCTAGTCAATTGTGCTTTGACAATGCTTTTAAATACAAATTTCGGGTGCATACTCCTATCTAAATATTTTTTCTTTTGCAGTGGTTTCTTATATACGGTTGTGTTCAAACCAGAATCATTCCTAAAGAACTCAACATCAAGGAAATTAATTTTTCTAACTGAATAATTTGATTTGAACCTCAAAAATTCTGTAGTGCCATCAATAAAATTAATAAATTGTAATAATTCATTTTCATTTCCCTTCCACACAAGAAAAATATCGTCGACAAATCGATGAAAAATAATACCTGTGATGAAAAGGAATAAATGTACTAGATTATGGTATTTCAGCAATCAGGGAACTTTTGGTCAAGATTGGGGGCTTGTCTGCACATAGGAATGGGACAATATGTGAGCTTTTGCAACTAGTGCTGGGCAATAATTATTTTTTATTTGATGGAAAACCCTATCATCAGTTGAGTGGTGTTGCAATGGGCACACCAGTGGGAAATACTTATGTGAATTTGGTTTTAAGAAAATGGGAGAATGAATTTATATTTGGTGATTCCGTTTATTCATCACAGGTATTATTTTTTGTCTATTTGTCGACGATATTTTTCTTGTGTGGAAGGGAAATGAAAATGAATTATTACAATGCATTAATTTTATTGATGGCACTACAGAATTTTTGAGGTTCAAATCAAATTATTCAGTTAGAAAAATTAATTTCCTTGATGTTTTTCTTTATGAATGATTCTGGTTTGAACACAACCGCATATAAGAAACCTCTGCAAAAGAAAAAATAGATAGAAGGAGTATACACCTGAAATTTGCATTTAAAAGCATTGTTAAAGCACAATTGACTAGATTTAGTAAATTGAAAACAAATGATGTTTTATTCTTTGAACAATCTAATGAACTTATTTTAGATTTTATCAGTAAAGGGTATGAGAGGAAGATGTTAAATGATATTTATTCTGAGGTTGTAGCTGCGAGAAATGATGTCTCAAGACCTTATTTTTATTCTAATGGTACTATATCACAATCTTCCTTACAGATAGATTCTAATATTGAGAAGAAGAAGAAATTGTTTTAAGTAAGTACATTTAGTCAAGCTAGTAAAATTGTTGAAAGTATAATTAGAAAAAATTGGGGCATACTACAATCTTTACCTGATTTATTACAGCATATAGGTCCATTTCCCAATTTTTCATATAAAAATTGTCGTAACTTGAATAAAAGGCTTTTTTAGAAAGATTTCATCTGGCCTTCAAATGTGTTACCGGTAAAATGTGGTACAGTACCTTGTTTTAATTGTTCTAACTGCACGAATATTAATAGAGATATTTCACTTATTCATCCAATAACAAAGAGAGAATATAGAGTAAAATGTGGAGCTACTTGTAACACAAACAATATAGTGTATTTAGCAAAATGCAAAGCCTGTGAAGCATTTTACATAGGAAAATCAACTCGCAGGCTAAAGGATAGAATGGCTGAGCATAAATCAAATATGAATAGGGGAGTATCAACCAATGTTTTAGCCTTACACTATAAGAGTTGTGGTCAAGTTCATACCTTCACTTTTAGGGATTTAGATATGGTTGTTAGTGACCAAAGGGGTGGAGATATAAATAATAGGTTGGAAAGGAGGTAATATGAGTGGATCATTCATTTGAATGCTGATCACCGCCCAGGTATAAATAAAATGGTATCCCTAAACCCTATTTTGAAATACAAACAAATGTGTCTGAAAAGATGTTTAATTGATTTTTTGTTTTTATTGGCTGTGTGACATCATGTGATTTTTGAAAATTTGTATTTAATTGTGTTCTTAACTGAAGGTTTGTTATACTGATGAAGGATCGTATCCGAAAGTTTTATGTATTAAAAGCCTTTTGCGTTATTACATGTGTTTCTTTTACATTGTTGCTTTTTCGTTACGTGTTTTGCTTTACTACGTTTCTGTTGCTTTCTTCTGGACAGTCCATATGGTGACCTAGTGGGAGATGCTGGAGCCGTGCCTGATGACACACATCAGAAATGCACACATATCTGAACAAGAACACCATAATGAGGCACACGCACAAACCAGAATCATAATAGAGCATGTGTTTGGGATGCTCAAGTCACAGTTCCGGTGCCTGGACATATCCGATGGAGCTTTGCAGTACTCTCCAGCTGCATATATACAAATTTTCATTGTATGTGCCATGCTACACAATATAATCCTGCAGAAACAGCTGCAGCAGGAACAGGACGGGGCAGGGCCACAGAGCCCTCCACCATTGCCAAGGCCATCACAGGCACAGAGTGACTTGGAGGAGGAGCAACCTGAGCCTGCCCCTGTAGGCAGAAGGAGGCATGCCCAGTATGCCCAAGCTTTGGCAAAGAGGCAACACATAGCACATATACTGACATGGTAGGAACCCAGGGAATGACACCTCTCTCTCTGACTCACACAAACAGTAAAAGGGATGCCAAACATGGCACTACCTGTGCTTTACCATGTATAGGGAGTGTACTATGTGCATCCAACATAGTCAGCCCCCCAGCACCATCCTCAATACTGGCACAGCCTCAAGGTAAGTCACTCTCCCAATCAATTGCTGAATGGAGTAGTATGTTCTGCTACTTGTATCTATGGTATGGATGTGAACATGCAAGGGAATTGGGTGGCTGAATGGGATGGCAGCAGATAGTGTAAACCTATATGGGCAGCATGAAATCCATAACAAATACTGGTGTCAACAAAGTAGGTAGTACTAGCCAAGGTGACAAATCCCACTGCAGGACATGTGGTGGGCCAAACGTCTGTCCATAGGACACACACATGCATGTCAGTGAGGTTCACATACCCAAAAGCAGTCTCTGCCAGCAGGACAGGAGTAGATGACCACAAAGAAAGGCTGTGCTAAGGCCTCCAATTAATGGCAATGGAGAACAGCCCCCCTCCAGTCCTACACAGACAGACTACAACAGGTCAGACAGTTAGATGTTAGTTCTGAATGGTAAGAAGTCTGAAACTGAAATGTAGGTCAATAAAACATAAGATCTGTACTGCACTGATATGCCTCTAGTCTGCATGATAGGTCAGAATACAAAACAAAATGGAAGCCAACAGAGTACCTGAAATACCAGTACAGTCATAGCAAATGTTTACAGTTGTCAGGTGAGCCCCCCCCCACAATCCTATGTAGAAAGGTAGTAGCATGTACGTGTGGGTTTAATAACAGTGGAGCACAGATTACCTGAGCTTGCCCAATTAGCAGGATAGATTGTTGCATGTGTGCAATATGCAGGGCCCTGTCTGTTAGGTTGTTGTGTGTTGTATATTGTGTGGAAGTGGTCAGCATGTAGGCATGGAGGGTTGTGTCCATGTGGCCTATGATCAGTACTGTTGAGGACAGGGCCGTGTTCTGACAACTGCAGTGCCAACCACAATGCATCCCAGCAAGACACAATCCAGCAGTCATCAATACTCATTGTTCGGATGTAATATCTGTCACCATCTGAAAGATGGACATACCATGAATGTGGGCCCAGACATACACACAGTACACAGGTGGAAGCACCCTAGACAGAGTATATAAAATGTAACTGTCAAATGCACACACCTTTGGAATTGTACATATAGGTTAGCAGCAGATTAGATGACTGTGTAGTATGGAATACTGATGTAGTCTGGCCATTTACTGGCAGACCACAAAAGACACAGTTATGAAGTAATGAGAAACTGCTGATGTCCCTGCACAAGCCAGCATAAGGGGAATGTCCCAGGTATATCTATGAGTCAGCTGCAAGAACCTTCCATATCACACATGCACTCAGCTCACCCCACCATCACCCACAGGTTCATCACAGGTCATATCCCTGCTGTTGGAAATTAGTACAGTATACCCACAGAATGCAGCATGCTGAAGAGGTGTCCCATGTAGGTGTGTCCCTAACTGTAAGCAGCACCCTGCCAGCATTCACACCAATGGATTATTAAGGACAGGAACTACTGCCATTAACACCTCACACACCTACCATGTCACTGCAGGGGAATCCAGTGGCTTTCAGCCTGGGACTGTAGGAGTGACCTAATGCACTGGTCTGCTACCAATGGCCTGCATCACTACCAAATTCCCTAAAGTCTTCTGTCAAAGGCCCGTGCCTCACCCATACTGCCAATGTATGTTATCTCATGGGGTCCCAAATAACAGCATAACACAGTCCACAGAACACAAATGCAAGGCCATGTCGACAAATCCCATTAGCATGCCCACCATATCCTATTGCATGAACTGTGGACCAACCCCTTAAATACCACTGGGATGAAGGGATAACTATAGGGATACTTATCAGATATTGCTTGCATAATGTTAGGAAGATGATAGAATAACAGAGGGGGGTGTAGAAGCATGGATGCCATGGAGTGTGTCTGAAACTCTGATGTGTGCCCATAATACCCTGCCAGCAAACCCAGTAATGGGTGGCTACAAACCTGCTCATAAACCCCAATGTGAAGGGGAACTGACCAGATATATGAGCCTGCCTCTGGGTAACCTGTATGAATCTGTACAGGTGAGAGGTATGGCCACAGGAGGATATGGCCATTCTGTCACGTCCATAGATGTACAAGCAGGGGATCCTCAGCCACCACAGTACCAAGGTGCTGGACCATTTAAACAGACCTATCAGCAAGTGTCTGCGGCTCCCCATCCAGAATGACATGAGTATGCAAGAATATGTAGGCTGCAGACCCCAATACTTGACACAGCTTCATTCATCTTGTATTCCCCATGAAATTACTTTGAGCAAATAAGTATATCTGTCAGTAGTTGATGACATAATACATCAAAGTGTAAAACAGTACATATGCCTGAATATCTCTGCTAACACCAACTCCATGTAGCACAAGCAGCACAGACACAATAGTTACTGTATCCCACTATCCTTTGCTCATTGTGACTCCATATTGTCAACCTATCTACAGATATCCTGCAGAAACAGGTTACTAGCTGTAGGTGTAGAACACAAATTCCTGCACTGGAATACAACCTACCTGTAATGAATTCACACATTCAATACAAAAGGTCATACCGGGCATGCTCCCACACTTAGAGGAACAAAGCCCATGTCTGACAACAACAGTGGACTATACACATCTGTCAGTCGCAGATTTATGTGCACATATACCATATTGCACACCATTCATGCTTTACACACACATTGGATAGGAATACACACATATATCCAAGGACAACACATTATAATAGGTCAAACACAAACAGAGATGTGGGGAAGAGAGAGACAGACAGTGACAAAGAGTTTCCCATCATGAGGCCTGTCCCACCCACCACACATCCAGTTGGCCAATATTACATGATGTGCCGATATCACTGTAGACATTTCCTTCTGGTATCCCACAGCACTATACTGTCTGTGGTGTTTGTGATAACTGCGTAACATGACAGTACAAATCAGTATTCATCTAGCAGTCATATACCCAGTCCAGTCAAATATAAAGTTGTATGTGACTGAGTGTTGTGTGTGTGTTTCCAGAGGAATGGTTTATGGCCCATTCACACACACTGCACTCCCCATTGCCCTACTTTAGCAAGCCTGCTGATGTCAGTCACCTTGAAATACCCCTTTGGACAAGATTCATTCCTATAAGCCCTATGGCACATGCAATAACTGTGTAATGCTATAGCGTGACATACTAGTTAGGTAGGAGTTCTAATCCCAGATATGGAAACTGTGTGTGTGTGTGTGTGTGTGTGTGTGTGTGTGTGTGTGTGTGTGTGTGTGTGTGTGTGTGTGTGTGTGTGTGTGTGTGTGTGTGTGTGTGTGTGTGTGTGTGTGTGTGTGTGTGTGTCGGGATCTGATTTTGAGGCCATTCACAGTGACTACACCTCCCATTGCCCTACTTTTGCAAGCCTGCTGATGTCAGTCACCTTGAAATACCTCTTTGGACAAAGTACAGTTCTAAATGCTCCGTGGCTCATGCAATAACTCTGTAATGCTATAGTGTGATATACTAGTTAGGTAGGAGTTCTAATCCCAGACATTGAAACTGTGTGTGTGTGTGTGTGTGTGTGTGTGTGTGTGTGTGTGTGTGTGTGTGTGTGTGTGTGTGTGTGTAGGGGTCAATGATTTTGAGGCCATTCACAGTAACTACATCTCCCATTGCCCTACTTTAGCAAGCCTGCTGATGTCAATCACCTTGAAATATCTCTTTGGACAAGGCTCACCCCTCTGAGCTCATTGGCGCATGCAATAACTGCGTAATACTATAGTGTGATGTAGTAGTTAGGTAGGAAGTCTAATCCCAGACATGGCAACTGTGTGTGTGTGTTTGCTTGTGTAGGGACCAATGATTTTGAGGCCATTCACAGTCACTACACCTCCTATTGCCTTACTTTAGCAAGCCTGCAGATGTCAGTCACCTTGAAATACCTCTTTGGAGACAGTTCAGTCATTTAAGCTCTGTGGTGCATGCAATAACTGCATAAGGTTAAAGTGTGATATATTAGTTAGGTAGGAGTTCTAATCCAATAGATGGCAACTATGAAAGTAAGTAAGTGTGTGTGTGTGTGTGTGTGTGTGTGTGTGTGTGTGTGTGTGTGTGTGTGTGTGTGTGTGTGTGTGTGTCAGTCACCTTGAAATACCTCTTTGGACAAGGTTCAGCACTGTAAGTTCCATGGTGTGTGCAATAACTGTGTAATGCTATAGTGTGATGTACTAGTTAGGTCGGAGTTCTAATCCCAGACATGGCATCTGTGTGTGTGTGTGTGTGTGTGTGTGTGTGTGTGTGTGTGTGTGTGTGTGTGTGTGTGTGTGTGTGTGTGTGTGTGTGTGTGTGTAGCGATCAATGATTTTGAGGCCAATCACAGTCACTGCACCCCCCCTTGCCCTACTTTAGCAAGCCTGCTGATGTCAGTCACCTTGAAATACCTCTTGGACAAAGTTCAGCATTGTAAGCTCCGTGACGCATGTGATAACTGTGTAATGTTATAGTGTGACATACTAGTTAAGTAGGAGACATGGCAACTGTGTGTGTGTGAGCAAGAGTGTGTGTCATTGAGAATACCTGATATTATGGACATTTACACTTACTACTCTCCCCTTACCCCTCCTTTAGCACTGCTGCTGATGCTAGTCACCTTCAAAGATACCTGTGGAGAATTCTCCAACATGTAAGCTCCATGGCGCGTACTCTAAACGTAGAACAATTTTGTAGCAGTAACTGCACAGGTATGGGTTTGAATCTCATCTGTGGTAAATGTTTGTGTGTGTACTTCAAACATTTTGTCCCCATTTACACCCACTACACATCTCAGAGCCTGACTTTAGCAGTCCTGCAGATATCATCCACCTTAGAAGTACCTGTTGCCAACCCTAAATCATGACAGGTCAGTAGTGCATGTGATAAATGGGTAACATAATGGTCTGTAATGATTGTTAGATACAGGTTTGAACCTCACTCCTGGCAAATGTAAATGTGTGTTTTGGGTAAAATTAATTTTGGATCTCTCAACTAGTACATCACCCAATGCCAGTATTTACAAGGGCTGGTGATGTTCCTCACCTTAGAATTACCTTCAAACAGCATTCATCCTTTGAACTCCATGGCACGTGCAATAAATGTGGTACACTGTATTAGCAATACATAGCTAGGCAGGTGTTTGAATCTCAGTACTGGCAAGTCTGTGTGTGTTTGTCATCAGTATCCTGTGTGGAGGTTGCTTTGACTGTGTAATAGGATGCATTGTGGGGTGGGTTTTGCTGCATTATTATGTTGAGGACCTAGTATGTGTCACAATGTCCACCTTACAAGGACAACAGATGTCAAACACCAGAGAGGCTGGTGTAAACAATCCATAGCCCTATATGTGACATTGTGGATTGAGAAACAGTATAGGCAACCCTTGTATTACTCAGAGAACACTCTCCACACACGTCTCATACACAAACACACTTGGTTAGGCAACAACCACTATATTGGTACTTCCCTGCATATTGCCTCACAGATAGTAACCACGGTGTGGTTGCAGTGGACTACATGTCTGTTGACCACAACAGTGTCACTGACATCAGAAAGTACTGTGATGTATTACATCTCCTGATCTGAGTGTGTGTTATCCGGCAAGTAAAAGGACATGGCACCCTGTTCCACCCCTATAGTAGGCACATAAATGCTTACAGTGGTCCTTCTGCTATGTTCCCCACTGGACGCCTGCAACAACTGTAGAGTCTACAAATGTAACCCACAAAGGGAATACCATGCCTTATACACATGCTCTATATGGACAGACACCACTAATTCCACTGAATACCTGCATCATGATGTCAATTTAGGTTCAAGCAACACCTCAGATCCACAGCCAGGTCTCACCAAATGAGGTCAGGAGTGCCACATTAGAAGATAATAATCTGTCCACACAACATGCCCCAGAGACCTCAAGTGCACTTCCACATGCATGTCAGACATGTGCACAACCCAGACACTGTCCATGTTATGGAATATAGATCACATACAAGGAAGCAGTGCTCATCACTGGCCACCACACAATAGTAACCCAGATGAGTTGATGGTGAATACAATACCCACCTGTGGGGACCAATCCAGGGACTACAGCCCTGAGCCACACTGAAGACCATTGTCATAGTTTCATAGTTTCATAGTTTAGTACTAGGCTATCTGCCCTGAGGCATTTGCAAGCCTAGCCCTAGAGATATGGCTTTCGCCACCCCATGTAGTGGTACTAAGGTGTATAGAATACATTTAGAGTACTGTGCCTTTGTCTAGTAGTGACACATTGAAGACCCCCTTACTTATTAAAATTAGTTTACTGTGCCTCTGTTAAGTAGCGATACAGGGGTGACCCCCGGGGTAAACCTACAATCTCTCATCCACCCGTCAAGATTTCTCTTGAAGAGAGACAGTGAGGGGCTCTGCCTAACATGGACTGGGATTTTGTTCCAGAGTATGGGAAGCCTCTAAGTTATGAATCTTTCTCTCCAGCATGTTCTATTCATGTTTGTACTGAGGTTTAAATCTTTGGCTCTCATGGTTCTTATGGATTTTGATTTTTTGAGGTGGAGCATGTCCATCAATTCCTGGTTGGACATGGCCTTGTATGTCAGGCACAGATCACCTCTGAGCAGGCGGTATGCTACTGAATAGAGCTGGAGTTTCCTTAGCCTGGCAGCATATGACATATGTTGGAAACCCTTGATCCTCTTGGTGAGGTACTTCTGGGGTCTCTCCAGCTGTTGTAAGTGCCGGGTGAGGTACATACCAAATGGGACATTGTACGCAATCATGGGCCTGATAAGGGAGGCGTACAGGGGCACGATGACCTCCTTTGATCTGGATGCGAACCCCTTCATGATAAGGTGGGCAAGGTAGAAAGTCTTTCTAACCACTTTGTCAACGTGGGTGTCAAATGAGAGGTCACTATCAACTTGGGTCCCCAGGTCTCTGATTACTTTTTTGGTACTTAGTGGGTTACTGTCTATGTGATAATTTGTGGGTATTTTGTTTTTCCCAAAGGGGATGACTATACATTTCTTGGCATTCATTTTAAAGCCATGATTCCAGCACCAGTTGTCCGTTTCGGTGAGGCCTTTCTGTAGGATGTATGTGTCAGCTGGTGTATCGACTATGGCGCCTAGTTTGCAGTCATCTGCGAACTTTGTCAGCCACAACCCTCCCATCTTTGCTTTCACATCTGAGAAGTAAATGCCGAACAAGAGGGGTCCCAGGACAGAGCCCTGTGGGACACCACTTGTGACTGGCTTTGAGTCTGACATGGCTCCCGCAATCTTGACTTTATGGGTTCTGTTCTTTAGCCAGTTTGCAACCCATCTTGTGACATATGGATTTACTTTTAAGCTGTTTAGCTTTTCTATGATCCCCGAGTGGGGTATTGTGTCGAAGGCTTTAACCAAGTCCAGGTAGGCTGTATGGACTGCCTTGCCCTCATCAATGGCTCTAGTGACTGTTTCGAAAAAGTCAACCAGGTTCAAAAGGCAGGATCTGCATTTTACAAAGCCGAGCAGGGTGGGATCAAGTGTCTGTAGGTCCCCAATGTCGTTGTTTATGAGTTCCATAATAATTCTTTCCATAGCTTTGCAAACCAGGCTGGTCAAGCTTATGGGGTGGTAGTTCCCAGGGTCTGTAGTGGAGCCCCCCTTGTGGAGTGGTACTACTGTTGCTGTACGCCAGTGTTCAGGTACATATCCTGTAGTAAGGCTAAGGTTAAATAACATTTTTATATGCGGGTTTAGCTCCTCTTGGAGTTCACGTATCATGCAGCCGGGGATACCATCAGGTCCCATAGATGCTGTGTTTTTTTGCTTTGTTGAGGGCAGTTCTCACCTGGACATCAGAGATGACAGGGAGGTTACATTCAGCTGGGATGAGTATTTCTTCTTTTGGAGGTGATGGAGGGGAGAAATTTGCACTGAACTTGTCTGCCAGAATGTTGGCAATATCTTTGGATTTGGTAAATTTTTTGTCGTTGTGTACTAACTCTGAGCATATCTGAGTGTTTCCGCCCAGGTTTCTAACATAACTGAAGAATGCCTTGGGGTTATCTTTAGTGTCCTTGGCAATTTTTCTCTCAAAGTTGGCCTTGGATATTGTTATGAGAGAACGTAGCTTTCTACTAGTGCTGATCAGAGATGCCTTCCCTTTATGGGATTTTGCTCTGTCTTACTGTAGCTTCCTTCTTTTGTTATACAATTTGTTTATGGCTGGGGTCCACCAGACAGGACGCTTTCCTTTGGTGGAGAGGATCTTGGTTTTATTTGGGATTGCATGATCCATGCATTCTTGGAGATGTCCGTAGAAAGCATTTGTGTAGGATTCAGCATTGTGGGATGTGGTTTCCATTGGCCCTGAGGGCTTAAATGATACCATCTCAGTCTTGACAAGTGTAAAGTCGGCTTTTGAGAAGTTTCTCACTGTAGTCTTTTGTGCTGGGGGTGGAGGTGGTAAATGTATATCCAGAGTGATTAGTTTGTGGTCAGATCTCACCAGTGAGGGCAATACTTCCGGTGTGGAGCATTTTGTCCCCATGTTTGTGATGATCAGGTCTAGTATATTATTCCCCCTTGTGGGAGAGGTGACTAGTTGTTCCATTGCATTTGAGTTTATGAATTCCTGGAACCTTTGGGCTAGGGTGTTAGGGCTAGAATAGTGCACCCAGTCTATGTTAGGGTAGTTGAAGTCTCCCAATATGATGGTATTTGGTGAGACATTCATATCTTCCAATGTCTTCAGGAAGGCTGAGTGGGGTTCTTGAGATTGGGAGGGTGGTCTGTAACATGCAACCAGTTGTATAGCAGTTTTGCCTATGATTAGCTGCACCTGGATGGTCTACGATGCTTCATGAGTTGCCACTAACCTAGAGGTGTGGGTGTCCTTGATGAATATGGACACTCCCCCTCCCTTTGTGGTTCGGCCTGGGTTTTGGGGCCGAAAAGCATGATACGAGGTAAAGCCTGGTAGTGCTGGGGTGCTCTCAGGAGCCTTGAGCCAGGTCTTGGTTACAGCACAGACATCGATGTTCTCCATACTGAGGAGTGCTTCGAGAGCCTGCATCTTGAGATATAGACTTCTGGCGTTGAGCAGCATTACCCTTAATTTTATTCCATTTTTGTTTTCTAAGGAGGTGGGTTCATCATTTGAGCCTTGCCTAAAAAAGGCACTATGGGGATGGCAAGAGCCTTAGCCAATATCCAGAAGCCCAGTGGTGACAGGTGCAAGCCGTCCCTTGCGAAGCAGCGTGGCTTGTCCAGCATGTCATCCCAAGCAGACAGACATTGGATCCCCCTAGAATGACACCAGTAATTGAGCCAATTATTAAAGCTGATCATCTTGTCTTTGTATTGTGGCATCAATCTTGGTGAGGGCAGGATGCTGCTCAGGGTCATACCAGCCTGGGCTACATAATCAGAGAGCTCCTCAATGTCTCTTTTCATGTAGTCCAAGGAGGTACATCTCAGGTCATTCACATCGGCATGGACAATGACGGAGTCATATTTGCACGTGCTTTTGAGTGACCTGAGTGCATGTGTTATATGGCGGATCCTAGCCCCCGATAGGCAGCTTAAAGTTACCCTCTCCTTGCTCAGCCTGGTAAGTGGGACGTCAGTGTGTCTGACTATAGGGTCACCTATCACTAGTGTATCAGGCATAGTGTTTGGCCTTAAGGGCTGTGATTTATTGACACACTGATTTATTGAAGTATGTGTTGCATGTGTTATGTTTTGAGGTGGTGGATTTTTGGGAGTCTGCTTTGGGAGCCTCTGTTGTTTTGGTATTTTTTTTAATAGAGCCTCCGAGTATGTTTTTGTGTTATTATGTGTTTGATTTGCAGTTGGGGTAGGTCTATGTGTGACTGGGTTTGTTGTGTGTGTGGTTACCTTCTCCTCCTGTCTGGTCTTGCCAGTCCTGAGTTGAGAGTTAAGCCTCCAGTTTGGCTATATAGTTGCATCTCTCACATGTATTTGTGTTTGTTGGGAGGAGGAGAGGGTTGTCTGTGTACATGAGACAATTATAGCATTGTCTCAAGATTCCCAGATTAACCAGCTGAGCAAAAGAAGATGCTAGCAATCTACCACTTGACATGCTAGAATATTACAAGAGAGTGCTGTGCCTTTAAGGGAAGTGGTTGGGGTGGTAGGTGGATGTAGTGCTACTTGAGTTTGAGAGTGCTGCTTAGAAGAGTAGCTTAGAGAACAAGTGTTATGCTTATAGTATAACGAGTAGACTATTTTTTCTAAGAGTAGAGCGTTCTAAGGGAAAATTTGAAGAGCAGACTTGGTGGAGCCAGAAAAAGTTTAACCCTGTTTAACCGGCACTGCGCTATGTGCACAATCGCACAAAGCGACGCTAATGCGGATTTTAAACAGGGAACTTGAAAAGAGCAAAACAACCAATCACTACAGCTCTTGTGCTGAGGTCACTTCCTTCAGGGACAGATAGGCTGTGGCCTGATGCCAAGGTATTCCCTTTGCCTAGCCTTGTACAGCCTTTAGGCTCATTCACATACTACACACCTGTGAAGCAATGGACCTATGCATCTCAGTATCGATAAGTGTGTGTGTGTGTGTGTGTGTGTGTGTGTGTGTGTGTGTGTGTGTGTGTGTGTGCGTGTGTGTGTCTGTGTGTGTGTGGAGATTAAAGATTTTGAAGCCATTCACAGTCACTACACCTCCCATTGCCCTACTTTAGCACACCTGCTGATGTCATTCACCTTGAAATACCCCTTTGGACAAAGGCCGGCCGTATAAGCTCTGTGGTGCTTGTGCTAACTGCATAATACCCTAGTGTAGCAAAGTAACTAATTAGGAGTTCTACTCCTGACACTGCCATACATTGTAATGTGTGTGTTTCCCTGAGAGAGTGCATGTGTTGCTTTTGTGGACATTCACACATACTACACTTCCCTTATCCCTCCTTTAGCACTGTTGCTGATGTAACTCACCTTCAAAGATACCTTTGGAGAACCCTCCACCATGTCAGCTCTATGGCGAGTGCAATAACTGTATAACACTGTAATAGCAATACATAGCTAGGTAGGGGTTTGAGACTCAGTAATGATAAGTGTGTTTTTGTGTGTGTGCCATCAGTATCCAGTGTGGGTGTTGGGGTGATTGTGTAATGACAGCATCCACTGCAGTGTGGGTTTTGCTACAGCATTATACTGGGGACCTATATGTCCCATTGTCCACATTACAAGGCCAACATTTGCCAAACACTGTAGAGATTGCTACAGACAGTCCTCAACCATAAATGTGTAGAGCCATGTGCAATTACCATGTGACAGTGTGGATTAGTAAACAATATAGGCAAGTGTTATAATGCCCAGATACCACTCTCTACCGATGGATCATACACAAACATGCTAGGCTTTTAATCCCTTCCTTTA